>NC_057389.1:66336231-66636231 GCF_019320065.1 Cervus canadensis
TATACTTTCTGGGTAATTCTGAGATTCCTTCTTCTTAGGAGTAATGATAGAGTCCTTAGCACAAAAATCAAAGAAAAAGAAACTGTGAGAGAAGTTATGTTCAAAGCTCAGGACATGTCTTTTTTGTTCAGCACCAGCTCTAATTAACAGATCCCCTGTTTCTGTGTATGATGTCAATTAAACTACTGTTTTGGCTCCCGACTGCGCACACGGCTTTCTATACGCAAATTGTGGTGATCCCATTCATGCTATCTGTTAGGACTGCATCAGTACCTCTACGCAGAATTTTGGTTCAACAGCAAAATACCACTGAGTCTACAAGGTGATCAGGTAGAAATGCATCTTTCTGAGATGAGTCAGGAGTCGTGAAAAGCGCCCTAAATCCCGTGGTGACAGCGTGTTGCTAAATTAGAAACAAGGAGCACAGTAATTTCCTCTGACCTGGAGCCTTGCTGGACAGATGCCGTCCACGATGTGGAGGAGAGCATATAATAAGCATGGGGTCCCGGAGTGAGGCATAAAGAAATAATGAAATCATTTCTTTATAGAGGCTCAGATGCCTTACATGCATGCCACTTTGCTTATTAATCCATCTGAAATTCCCTGGGGATTTGGAGCTGGCTCTTTGCCTGCCGATGAATCTGTAGCTCGGTGACAATTAACTGTAATGACTTGGAGAAAGACCCTTCTAAATCACTGCCGGGTCCTAGGCTGCCAAAAGCTGCCTGCACCTGGGTGGCTGGGTAACAGCACCCTCATTTTATTCCGTTTTTCATGTGGAATCTACTGTTCTCTGTGGCTTTGCCGGAGAGCCAAGACAGCTCTAAATCCCCTTCTGTGATGTGGCGTGGTCAGAAAGGAGAAGCCGCAGCCACGGAAGGGAGATACATGGGAAAAGCTAAGGCGCTCTCTTCTCTAAGACCAGGACACAAAAAGCCCCTCTGTTCCCGACCACCTGGGCTCACCACGCTGGTTATGTGGGAACGCGAGGGTTGACCAGACAGTCAGAGGACCCAGGAGTGTCAGAGAAGGGAGTTCCTCTGTGGCTAGTTCCCGGTGGCCCGGTGGGAACTGCGTGAGGCCGCTGGTAATTTTCCGGGCTCTCAGCAAGCTCAGCGGTGCCCCTCACACAGGCACAATGGCCACGTGGCCAGGGAGCCAGATGGGCTCTATTCTAGGCATGGGCAGGAAAGGGACGACCCTGGAGTCTGGATTGGCTTAGCCCCCTTAGCCTTGCTGCTGGCCCTCTGTCTTCCAGCACCAGATTTACCTTGCAACGGTCCCCAAAGGGAGGGTGCATCCCAGCTGGGTCCCCTGGAAGCTGTAGATTTGCTGATTTGCACCTTTCTTGTGCATATTTTTATGTGGGCTGGGAAAACAGATGGCTCCATCCAAGTTGCTGAAAACCCAGCTGGTTATTGCTGCACTAGAATGACCTGGGTTTGGGGAGCCGAGTTTTCCCTGCCAGAGCTTTGGGCAAGTTAGGAAATGTGTCAGTCTTTGAATCTGAGCATAGACGGATGAGGCCTGAAGCACCATAGCCCACCCTCTCCTGTGTGCTGTGGGGAATACAGGCACAGAGACACGAGGTACAATGCATGATACCTGGCACCCCTGCTCCCTTGCCTCTTTTTTTCTTTTTTAACTAGGCAGGTTAAAAATTATTTCAAACAAACCAACAACAGAGTCATCCTTTATTCTCTTCCACTTTTTAAATCAAGCCTTCACCCCCACCCTCCATTCTAAGTAATGATGAAATAGACTTTCACAGAGAAGATTCAGAAATCATTTCAAGCCAACATTTACTGAGCACCTATTTTATTTCAACTAGATGCTGGAAATACAACATTGGCTAATATATGGCTTTTTTGATCAGAGAGCTCCTAGTCCATCTGGAAGAGATACATGTAAAAAGAAGGTATCTGGCCAATAGGAAACCACCGTAGGAACTCAAACTGGGGCTTGGGAATAACCTAGAGTGGTGGGGTGGGGAGGGAAGTTGGAGGTACGCTCAAGTGGGAGGGGACATGGGTGAACCTATGGCTGATTCATGTTGCTGTTTGGTAGAAACTAATACAATACTGTACCACAATTATCCTTCAATTAAAAATAAATAAATTTAAAAAAATGAATGAGTGGAAAAAAAGAAGGTATCTGTAAAAAAGAAGAAGAAGATGTAAGTGCTGTGATAGAGGTGGGTACAGTGAAAGTGAAAGTCGCTCGGTCTTGTCCAACTCTTTGCGACCCCATGGCCTATACAGTCCATGGAATTCTCCAGGCCAGAATACTAGAGTGGGTAGCCTTTCCCTTCTGCAGGGGATCTTCCCAATCCAGGCTTCAAACCCAGGTCTCCCACACTGCAGGTGGATTCTTTACCAGCTGAGCCAGGAGGAAAACCCACGAAGGTACAGAGTGGCATTTAAATATAGAGGGACAGATTTCTGTTCCTTAAAAACAGTGGGAACATGGTTTTCTCAGGGGATATGCCCAGTACGGGGATTGCTGGATCATATGATAATTCTATTCTTAGTCTTTTCAGGAATCTCCCTACCGTACAGTTCTGTATAGGAGCTGTACCAATTTACATTCCCACCAATAGTGCAAGACAGTTGCCTTTTCCCCACGACCTCTCCAGCATTTATTGTTTTTAGATTTTTTTGATGACGGTCATTCTGACCTGTGTGAGGTGATACCTCACTGTGGTTTTGATTTGCATTTCTTTAACAATTACAGGTGTTGAGCGTCTTTTCATGTGTTTGTTGGCATCCCTCTGGGAGCTGGTGATGGGCAGGGAGGCCTGGTGTGCTGCGATTCATGGGGTCGCAAAGAGTCGGACACGACTGAGTGACTGAACTGAACTGAACTGATGTGTATATACACGTAACTGATTCACTTTCTAACACAGCATTGTAAAGTGATTATGCTTCAGTGAAAAAACAGAATAGCAAGACCCAGTTCTGGAGTGGTGATACTTGAAGGAACGTAAGACTTTGTCTGGGGCAGAGGTGGGAAGGACAGTCCCAGGTGTGAAATATGGAGGCCTGTGTAGGACACAGGTGGCCACTACACAGGGTCTCGTTCCTTTGTCTCTCCCTTCCCAGCCTCCACTTACTGTAGTGTTTACCTCTGCTCACATGACTCTGGAGACGTCACCCCTATCCTCAGCTCATTGGTAGATCCCAATGAGTCTAAGATAATCACATTCCTGTGAAGGCTGGATTTAGAAATAGGTCATGATAAATTCTGATCAACGGGACAGGAAGTCTGCTATGAAATATCCAGGAAATTTCCTCCCTCCTAAGAAAAACAACACGTGAAGAAATGTTCCCCTTTCTCCCACAGATGTTGCTACGTCTCCTCTAATCTAAGGGAGGGTATTCGGCAGGGAAGAGATACGGTTTGATTGTGGGGTTAAGTGTAGCCAAAGCAGGAAGCATCACTGGGAGGTGGCCGGAAATGTCTGCTGAAGGACCTTGGATGCCTCAGAGGTTCTGCTTCCCAAAGTAGGTGATGGGGTCATTCCTGCAGTCATGGCTGTGGCCCTACAATGAAGCATCTTGACTCAAGGTGACCTTTGGCTGGGGTCTAGAAGACAGAGCAGGCAGGTGAGGTGGTGGAGCTCTAAAACAGAGCTGGCTCCTTCTGAGCAAAGATTGTGCCAAAAACATACCCTCTGTAGAAACCCTTGCATTTCACATTTGGCTTTTCAGCCACTTTCTTTACAATCCGTCACCACTGAAATGATATGTGCAAGGTGCTAAGTAGAGCATCAGAAACATGGCGAGTGCTCAGTACATGTTAGTTCCAGCATGATCACAGATAGCAAAAGATGTTTTCTGGATGCCAAGGATAGCGGAGTAATCTATAAAAATACTCCCGGGTGGGGGGATGTGTTTCCCCCTCTCTGCTGGAGGTTGGTTCGCGTTGCTGTATTGTTACTTCATTTATGACACCTTCTGCAAGTTTTTGCTCGTACTGTTGGGTGCATTGCAGTGGTGATGCCGGCAAGGTCCTGGCTGCAGGCTGCATCTGGCCTTACGAGTCCAAATCCTCAAATTTAGGTTGCTGATCCCACAAGTGCGAACTTCTTGGCTCCAAGTCTGGGTCTCTCTGCTTTCAGTTAGACAGGAAACCAAGGCTGGGCAAACCTCCAAGGTTTCAGATAGGCCTTCTGTTCAGATAAGCTTCCAAGGATGTTTCTGCTTGGGAACAGTAACGGCTCAAGTTCTTTCCTGGGTTTTAACTTGCGCCTCTGTGACATGCCAACAGATTTAGAACTGACGTTATAATTGGAGTCAAAATGCCCACATGTGACTTGAATTAAACAGACCTCCATGGATCAGAGATGCAAGGCTAACTAATCTCAGGGTGTTAAGCTGAAATTTTCTGAGAGGCAGTGAACACTGTACCCTGGGAGAGATAAGTCTTCGGTCTGTGTGCTTATTTTTAACTGAGTTCACTTTCTGTTGGGCTACAGAACGGTGTACTCGTGTTTTAGGGAAGCAGCCCAGTAGGGTAGGGCTTTAGCTTCATTTTGCCTTGAGTTCAAATCCCTTCTCCATCCGTTAGTAGATGTGACCAAATCATTTAATTTTTCTGATCCTCAGTTTCTGGCACGTTTCTCATAGGATTATTGTAAAGGTCAAATTAGGTCTGTGTTGAGTGACCAGAACATAATGAATGCTCCATAAATGGTGGATATTATTGCTAGAGCCCCAAGGAGAAGAGACGACTATGGTACACATTTATTTTAGAAGTTCAAAAAAATCATGTTAGTAAAAATAATGAAATTATTAGAAATAGGCTAGTTTGCTCAAGAGACCAAATTCTTTCAGACATTCTCATTATTCTTGATTCTTTCCAGATCTTTCATAGTGGTTACCCTGGCTTAAGAATTTCCCAGTGTCTCCTAGAAACAATATATTAGGGAGAAGTTCTTTCAAGGGTTGGTAAAACTAATAATAGTGTTTTCCAGCTCAATTGGGAGGAATGAATATAGCCCTGGGGAAAGGAAGTTCTTATCTTACCCTTGCAATCAATTCAGGTTTATCAAAAACACAGGAAAACAAACATTCAAAAAACAGATAATGACTATGAACAAATCAACAGAGAGAGAAATTCACCCTTTGTGCCCTTTGAAAACAGGGCAGGGACCCTAAGCAGACAGGGAGACCTCTTCACTCAGGTTCTGTTCAGTTCAGTTCAGTCGCTCAGTCGAGTCCCACTTTTTGGGACCCCTAGGACTGCAGCACCCCAGACTTCCCTGTCCATCACCAACTTCCAGAGCTTGCTCAAACTCATGTCCAGTCCATCGAGTCGGTGATTCCATCCAACCATCTCATCCTCTGTCGTCCCCTTCTTCTCCTGCCTTCAGTCAGATTCACTTAAATGTGTGAGGTTGAAGAGTCTGTGGGGATTGGTTCAGCAAAGGATCCTTGAGCACATGCTATGTGCATGGCCTTGAAGGGTTCAGTGATCACACAGAAAGACAATATGTCTCAGCATCTAAAGCCCAGAATCTGAAAGTCAAGGTAAGCAGTGCTCCATTCCAAGAAGCACCGAGTGCCCAGACTCTGGGTTTGTTCTCTCCAAAATGAGCCCATGGGTCATCTCTCACCAATCTTTTCACCTCTCCTTGACTTATTAGAGTTCTCCAATTTGGTTTTCGTTTATCAGTTACGTGAGAAATGGCTCTCACAATACAATTTGTGGGGCTCTGATTGGTGACACCAGTTCCCTATTTAAAGTGTTCATGCTTAAAGTTAGACAATAACTACACATTTTCTGTTTGCTTATTTGATCCTATGCTTTCAAATCTCATGTCATTTGCTCCTTGAGTCATGACATTATTAATCTATTCCACCATTTTCTGCATTCCCCGATACTCCACAGCATCCTACCTCTTTCCTCAAAATTTTGTGTCTTGTCCCAAAGGCTCTGATCTTTATAATGGGGTATTTCCATAAACAATAGCTAAAATGCAAATTTTAACATCTACCATGATTAAACTATTACTGTATTTTGCTTATCAGCCTAGCAGAGATATTGAAATGCTTTTGAGGGAGAACAGTTTACGGCTGCACCCTTTCCTGGTCAAATCTGTCTGAAGGTGGAAACTACTTGTCTCACCCTCTCCACCTGCCAAGACTGCGTTTAGTAACTGTAGTCAAATGAGCCTCTGAAATACACAGGAGAGCTGTGAGGCAATTATCACTAATCGAGTTGTTCTAGTTGATATCTGGGCACGGTTGGGTTTGTTTATGGCTCAGATGAGCACATTTTAACAATCCAGAGAAAATGAGCACAAGTTTCCACTTCCAGCAAATATTAATTCTGAACAAATGAATCCAAACAAAATTGCTGGTGAAAATGAAGTCCTTTTGACTTCAGCTTCCCTGATGTACTTTTCCATTAGTGGGGCCCTCTTGCTAAAGATTGAAAGAATGGTTCATGTTGGAGATGGTGGCTGCCTTTCAACTCAATCACTTCAACTCTGGAAGGTACAAGTCCACCCCAGTTTGGGCTCCAGATATCCAACCCTCCGAGTGAAAGTACATCCTGTCTGAGCCAGGAAACACCACAGGAGACCTACATTCTCAAAAACATGCCATTTGCTTCTATGACAACCCTGGAAACAAGCAAATATTATACATTTAGCAAAATCCCACACATTAGAGAGCAAACTCCTGGCTGTCTGAGATGTTTGACAGTTTCCAGCTTCATATGACATATTTCTCTCAAGTCTAGCATTTCAAGTAAAAAGGAAATGCATTGCCTTAGGCCAAGCTTTTACTTCTCCAACATCCTAAAGGGACTATGCCACAGAATTCTGTAAGAATTTGCAATCAGGACTTTGCTCAAAATCTTTCAGTGGCTTCTTTTTTCTTATACAAAAAGTCCAAACCCTTGAAGCCCATGCATCCTGGTACCAATGAACATTTTTACTCTTCAAATTTTCTGCCACTCTATCTCTTTTCCAATACCCTATATATTCCAACTAAATGGCATTTAACCAACAATTTTCTAAAAGCATCCTGAAATCTCAAATTCTATGCAGTTTTCTCCTCCCTCAGTCCCCACTATGTTACCCTCTTCCCTTAAAATTTCTACATCCTATATCCATGCCCTAAGTCCTTGAATTTTTCCATAAACTATAAGCCAAAATATGTTTAAACTTTTACATACCCCTATTATAATTTTACCCATAGTTTACCCAGTGTTCTTGTTATCTGCTTACAGTTTATTCATTTGGGGATCCTCTAGCTCTACCCCACCACAAGGCTGGCAACATGGTATATTCTCATTAAATGCTGTCATGTGTGTTCAATTAAATTGAAATAATGGTTACAGCTTACTCAGTTCACTCGCTCAGTCGTGTCCAACTCTTTGTGAAGCTGTGGACTGAAGCATGCCAGGCTTCCTTGTCTATTACCAACTCTCAGAGCTTACGCAAACTCATGTCTGTAAAGTCGGTGATGCCATCCAACCATCTCATCCTCTGTCGTCCCCTTTTCCTCCCACCTTCAATCTTTCCCAACATCAGGGTCTTTTCCAAAAAGTCAGTTCTTCGCATCAGGTGGCCAAAGTATTGGAACTTCAGCTTCTAGGATGATGATTAGCACCATCAAAATAATTGCCCTAATAAGTATCTTCAGTTCAATTCAGTTCAGTCACTCAGTCATGTCCGACTCTTTGCGACCCCATGAACCGCAGCACGCAAAAATAATCTACATGGACCAATTTCATTTTCCCCACACAAATTCAGAGTTTGTTTCTTGGTGTTTGATACCTTTTCAGCTTGACCCCTCCTAAAATTCTCATCGATCACACTAACCAAGAGATGATAAGCATCGACAAGTTTGCTGGATCCACTATGACAGGCAAAGTGAAGAACACAAAAGAAATGTTATACATGATCTCAGAAGTTTACAATGCAGTGGAGGGAAAGACACTAAAACGTGTGTAATATTTAGGGAACCCTAAATAGCCATGGTACCACCTAATAATGCAAAAGGAAATCAGGGGAAGAGGAAATGAGTGGAGACTGGAATGGTGAGGGTAGGTGTCCTGTAAGAGATGGACTTGGGATAAGCCTTAAGGGTAGGTGGGCTCTCAGGCACACAGCGGAGGTGAGACCATGGCATGTTCCTCCCTCAGGAGGAACTGAACACAGCTTCACAGGATGCAGGTCAGAGTGAGTGGAGGGTCTGCGGACAGGAAGGGACAGAAGGCAACCCACTGAACGGGAGTGGACAGTGGATGGTCTGTGTTGGGTGGGAGAAGCAAGGGGGAGAGGAGCACACAGATTTAGAATGAGTGGTTTGAACAAAATCAGACAATGAATAAAAGAAGAATTTTAGAGAAAAACAAACACAAACTGGGAGCCATTCTAGGTTCTTGTGCAAGCGCGAAGCAAAAGGAACGAGCCTTTTCCTTTGTGAAGATTAGCTGAAAGCTGGTTGCAAAATTGGGTGATAAGAGAGACTACTAACAGTGAAGGCAAGTGAGGAAGTTAATCCTTAACAGAGCTGTAAGAGAAAGGTGAGGCTAGGCTTGTGGGGAATTGTGTGGTGAGTTGGGGACATTCCAAAAGAAGGATGGACTCACTATGGGAAGAGAAGGGAGTCAGAGAGGAACCACCATTTCAGCCTGGGCACTTTCATAGCAAAGAATAGTGACTTGTTTCTATCTTTAGGAGATAGAAAATGTTTTTTTCTCAGAAGATAGTATTTTTGCACAATGGCTGAACAATTACATATGGGGTGCACATCTTAACCAAACACTTTTCAGATGTCTAGAATCTGCTAAGTCCTGTGAATTTAGCAGTGAATAAGTGCAATTTCTGTCCTCAATTAGTTCAAATTCAGTGGTAGGTTGGTCCTAGGGAGCAACAGCGCGTATTACCAGGATAAAACCTCCTAAGGAAGGCTTTCTGAAAGGAGGTACCAAGATGAATGATCAGGAGATGGTGGGGCAAAGAGGGTGGTTGTGAATGAAGCCTTTCAGGAGACAGAAGCTTGAACAAAGATGAATAGAGCTGAGAAACAGGGGTTCCAAGTGGGTACCGATGACGGGTGTAATAGGTTTTGCAATCTGTATGCCAGCAGGATGCTTTGATAGATGGTACTTTGGCTCCATCCATCATCTAGCACCTATAGGAGAGGTGAAAACAACAACAACAAAAAACAGGTTTAAGTGGAATCAAAGACTGCAGCTCTGAAATTTGCCATAAACAGCGAGAAAGATTGCTATTTACCTCTTTTGCAATTGATCTTGAACTATTTAATGATGCATATACAGACAAGGTGAAAACATCCTGCAGTGAGAATACAAATGCAAGCCCTTTGTCTGATAGATGAGATGGGGCAGGAGAACTGTAGATAGAAATGAAATTCTGTAAATCTACACTACAGCCAGTAGCCCCTATGGATATGAAATATTGATTTAGTGCTACCGCCATTCTAAGTTCTGAATAAATTACCCTAACAGCATCTAAGCATCTAGAGAGCTGAGATTTTCAGGGGTGAAATCAAGAACTGCTCGTCAGTTATCCAGATCATACTGAGATCCTACTAAGTGCCAGGCTCTATGACGAAATCACATTTGTTGGGAGAACACAACAGAGTTAGTGGCTATCAAGACTGGTCTGGAAAAAAAAAAGACTGGTCTGCAACCAATTATTTTTGCAGACTATTTGTTGAGACCATGTGTTCCTCAGGTACATCAGATAATCAAAGCTAATAAAAGGATACTGTGTAAAAGCATGCTTGTCATAGGCATAACAAATGTAGCATCTCCACAAGAAGAGGCTTTTTAATTGGAGGATAATTGTTTTATACTCTTGTATTCATTTCTGCTATACAGCGATGTGAATCAAGTATATGTATACATAATCCCCTCCCTCCCACCCCGTCCCCCATCCCACCCCTCTAGGTCATCACAGAGCACTGAACTGGGCTCCCTGTGTTATGAAGCAGCTTCCCACTGGCTATCTATTTCACACATGGCATGTATATCCACTGTCTCAATTCCCCTCCTCTCCATTCTACTCTGTGTCCAAAAGTCTGTTCTGTACATTTGCATCGTCTGTCCTGCAGATAGATTCATCAGCACCATTTTTCTAGATTCCATATATATATATGCATTAATATGTGATATTTGTTTTTCTCTTTCTGACTTACTTCACTCTGTGTGATCGACTCTAGGTCCATCCGCATCACTACAAATGATCCAATTTCATTCCTTCATATGACTGAGTAATATACCAGTGTATATATGTACCACCTCTTCTTTGATGGACATTTAGGTTGCTTCCCTGTCCTGGCTATTGTAAATAGTGCTGCATTGAACACTGAAATACACGTGTCATTTAAAATTATGGTTTTCCCAGAGTATATGCCCAGTAGTGGGATTGCTGTGTCCTCTGGTAGTTTTGTTCCTAGTTTTTTAAGGAATCTCTGTTCTCCATAGTGGCTGTATCAATTTACATTCCCATCAACAGTGTAAGAAATTTCCCTTTTCTCCATAACCTCTCCAGAAGAGGATTTTTAAAGGAGTGTTACATATATGTTAGGAATAGGATATTATAAACTGGGGATTTTCTATTCCTTTGTGATTCTTCTGATGTTCTGTGTGTTTTAAGTTCATTTGCCACTGGAAGCATATAGTGGTTCATGGTCCTGTCTATAGTGTAAGGCAATTCCTCCTGGAATCCAAGAGATCCTGATTTGATTCATCTCCGAATAGACCTGGGCATCAGCATTTTTTAAAAGCTCCTTAGCTGATTGCAGAATGCAGCCAAGGTTGAACACTGTTCTGGCCTAGAGCACGACCAGTAGGTGGACAGTGGGACCCAGGGTGTTGGCCCCAATCAACATGGCCTGGGCTCAATCCCCCAGGCAACATGACCCTGGGCCTTCGCATCAGGTTGAGTCACTCACACCCAAGGCAGTGGTGAGCAGAACCATAGGCCCTAGAGTTTAGTTTTCCATTGAGTCTCAGATTTTTCCTCATGTCTCCTGCTCTCCCTCCCAATCCACGGCTCCTCCAGAGAGAAGGAGAGATTAGGGGTAGAGATTGGGGGTAGAATTCTAAGGCTAGCGCCATAAGGCATGCTGACTGCAGGGAGCAGGCAGCCTCTGACCGTGGGAGCACCATTAAAGGAAGGGCAAGGCTTTCCTGTGGGAGCTTTTCCCCCTCTCGCTTTTACACGGATTTCCTGCCCTAAGGTGTCCTGTGGTCTCTGCCTGTGGGCACAGAAGACTGGCATCTGAGAATAAATAAAAGATCAATTCCTGTTTCACCTGACCCACGCAGACGCAACTGGAAGCTCTCATGGCAGCATGGTTAGGGTAAGGGGAAAGGGCGCCATGTAAGAAAATTGGCTTATAATTTCTGAAGACGTGAGAACCGAAAGGTTATTTTAAACAAAAACTTCAAAGGTCAGCTCCATTCATTTTTCTGACTGCTGCTATGTTTGGGAAAAGCCCTCTACTGCATAGCTTTTGTTTCAACAAAATATCTTTTAAAAATATTCACTTATTTAATTGGAGTATAACTGCTTTATAATGTTGTGTTAATTTCTGCTGTACCACAACATGAACCAGCCATATGTATACATATATGCCCTTCCTCTTAAGCCTCCCTCTCACCCCTCTAGGTCATCACAGAGCACCAAGCTGAGTTCCCTGTGCTATATACGGCAGCTTCCCACTGGCCGTCTGTCTGATGCACGGTAATACGTATATGTCAATGCCACTTTTTCAACTTGTCTCACCCGCTGCTTCCTGCCCTGCGTCCACAAGTTTGTTCCCTATGTTTGCATCTCTCTTCCTGCCCACCCAGACTTTGTTCTCTTATTCGATTTCTGTAAGGAAGACAGAGATGTGTAACAGGTCGCACACAATTCAAATGAATGGTAAAGTTACTGCCTCCTAGCTCTTTCTCTCTCCTCTGGACTCCAAAACTATTGTGAAACCTAGGAGGTCCTGAGCGCTCAGCCAGTCCACCGCCCTCATTTCACAGAAGAGGGAATGGAGCTCCTCGAACTGAAGTGACTTTGAAGTGGCACAGCTAGTTGGTACCAGATCAAACTCCTTTAACCTTTCTGGTGGGTCTTCTTTTCCAGCCCTTCAATCATCTTGACAACTTTGCTCTGAAGCCCATCCAATTTCTGCTGCCCTTTCTCTGAAGCTCCTGGGATTAGACACATGACCCCAGAGGGGCCCGATGTTATCTGAGCATAAACAGAAGATTGCTTTAGCGTTCCCACAATTCTAGGTATCCATTCCAGTGCTCCACTTGTTCCAGGGAATTATTTCTGAGGATGACCTTCTGGTCTATTTCTGACATGCTGGAACCCGCTTTCCTGACTCACATGTCTCAGGTCTGATTTTCTTCCCCAAGTGTAATGATGCCTTTAGTGAGCACACCTTGCAGAGGATAACACCTCAGATTCTCAAACCATCTTTCTTTCTGGAAACACAAAGCACCTTTCTAAGAACTATTCTAAGCCTCCTTGATGATTCTGGAGGGGAGAGGAGGCCGCCAAATTCCAACTCTGTGATTAGAGAGATTAAAATCCAAAGTTAAATTGATTTAGCCTGAATCATCTATGAAGATGGATGAAAATTATTCTGGAGGGCAGAGAGGGCATTTTATCCCTAGTTGGTGCTGAGCCAATCACTCCACACTTAGGGTACCCCTTCCCTGCTCTGCTTACAACTGCCAGCCAATGCCTCTTTATTCACTGTTGAGGCAATTCCTCCATGTTCATTGCTCACATGCTTTCAACTCCACAGCAGATAAGATATGAAGCAAATTCAAGATGCTTGAGCCTTGCCCTTGCAGGAGTTTGTGAGTCGGCAATTTTTAAATCAATGGAGGAACCTGTTTATTTTCTAGAGCCTATCAAGCTACCTTCCCATAAGGTCCTCCACTGTGTTCCCTGAGCATCTTTTATCATCACTGTATATATCTCATTGTCTTGTACCCAGTTACCTGTCTCACCTGCCGTGCTCCTCCTCCCCACTCCAGGCTAGAAGTTCCATAGCTTGCAGGAAATGGGGATAGTCCATTTTATGCTTGTTTGTGGAATGCATGCATACTCCAGAGAGCCCTCTCCGTGGGTTCCCACCCCCACCCTTGGGTGCCTCGACTCTGCTTTCCTGAGGGTGCATCCTAGGAAGACAGAAAGCACCCCCTGTATGGAGCTTGAGGGTTCTGCTTAGGAGTTTGGATTCTGCTTCATCCTCAAGTCCATGAATCAGTGATTGATTCTTCCAGGGAGCAGTCATCACAGACATTTGGGGTTGACGTCTGTCTCTGCTGTCTTATGTCAAAGGGATGCTGTCTAAGCAACTGTTACTGCAGAATGGAGCAGGGAATAAGTAGACACTAAGCTGACTCCAAGGACTGGATGATTTTGGCCCCCAGTAAACTGACACAGAGAAAGGACACGTTCAGTCAGTGGGCCATTACACCTCGAAGGCCGGGCCACACCCCTAGAATACTGCCCTAAGGATAGGTCTCATCGCCAACTGTACACCAGTTCTCTTAGACCTCATATGTACTGAGCTCTAAAGCAGTTTCCTCAAGGACACTTGACTTCATTGGGTAAGCAGTGCCATTTGAACGAGATTACCTCGAAAAGCAACATAAATATTTCCACATCCCTGGGAGAAGCTAATATGAAACAGTGAGTGAAACCCTCAGCAGGCGATGACTTGTGTTTCCTCGCCTTACTTTACACCTCAACATTCCCTCCCCCCTAGTGATGCAAGAAAAAGCCTTGGACAAAATCCAGCACCCTAATTAAGAAAAAGCGAAAATATACTGGCGTTCGGTAAGAAGAAAACCTAGCCACAAACAAGCACAAGGGCTCCGGACCCATGTAAGCCCAGTCTACAGCAAAACATATCCAACAAGAAAACTGAAAAACATCCCAAAGATCGAGGAACAAGACTCGGAAGGCCTGTGAGCTGGTCCGAATTGACTGGTTCACTATATCAACCACCATTACATGGTAGCGAAAACAAACACAGTGCGCGCAGCCCACACGCAACAGAGAAGAAAAAAGAATTATCGAAAGGAACTCAGAATGTGGAAAAGAAGAAGTAAAAAAACTCTCCGCTGTATTTGGCAGATCACATGGAACTTGGTACATTGACAACCCCTAAAGGTAGTATTAAAATAAATTAGAACGTTGATCGTGTGAACTTTAGCCAGAGTTAGGAAGATATACAAATCTAGCACACAGAACCTCCTTGCATTTCTATATTACCTAGACAATGAAAAATCAGAGAGAGAAATTAAAGAATCAATCCCATTTACCATTTCAACAAAAAGAATTAAATATCTAGGAATATACTTACCTAAGGAGATTAAAGAACTATACATAGATAATTACAAGACATTAATGAAAGAAATAAACAATGATATACACAGATGGAGAGATATTCCATATTCCTGAGTAAGAAGAATCAATATTGTGAAAATGACTAAGTTGCCAAACACAATCTACAGATTCAATTCAATTCCTATCAAATTAAATGGCATTTTTTACAGAACAAAAAAAAAAAAAAAATCAGAATTCATATGGAAACACAAAAGACCCTGAGTAACCAAAACAGTTTTGGGAAAGAGAAATGGAGCTGGAGGAATCAACCTTCCCGACTTCAGATTATACTACATAGATACAGTCATCAAGAGAGTATGGTACTGGCACAAAAATATGAACCAATGCAACAAGATGGAAAGCCCAGAAATAAACCCATGCACCTATGGGTACCTTCTTTTTGAGAAAGGAGTCAAGAATATACAATGGGGCAAAGACAACCTCTTCAATAAGTGGTGCTGGGAAAACTGGACAGTTACATGAAAAAGACTGAAATTAGCACACTTCCTAACACCCTACATAAAGATAAACTCAAAATGGATTAAAGCCCTAAATGAAAGACCAGAAAATATAAAACTTAGAGGAAAACATAGGCAGAACACTTGATTACATAAATCAAAGCAAGGTCCTCTATGGCCCACCTCCTAAAGTAACAGAAATGAAAACAGAAGTAAACAAGTGGGATCTGATTAAACTTAAAAGCTTTCACACAGCAAAGGAAACTATAAGCTAGGTGAAAAGACAACCCTCAGAATGGGAGAAAATAATAGCCAGTGAAACAATTGACAAAGGATTAATTTCTGGAATATACAAGCAGCTCACACAACTCAATATCAGAAAAACAATCCAATCAAAAAGTGGGAAAAAGACCTAAACAGACGTTTCTCCAAAGAAGACATACAGCTGGCTAACAAACATGTGAAAAGATGTTCAACATTGCCCATTATTAGAGAAATCCAAATCAAAACTACAATGCGATATCACCTCACACTGGTCAGAATGGCCATCATCAGAAAGTCTACAAACAATAAATGCTGAAGAGGGTATGGAGAAAAGGGAGCACTCTTGCACTGTTGATGGGAATGTAAATTGATACAGCCAGTATGGAAGAAGGTACGGAGATTCATTAAAAAAAAAAAAAACAACTAAGAATAAAACCACCATATGACCCAGCAATCCCACTCCTATGCATATACCAAAGGAAAGCAAAGGCATATACTGAGGAAACCAAAATTGAAAGAGACACATGTATCTCATTGTTCATTGTAGCACTATTTACAATAGCTAGAACATGGAAGCAACCTAGATATCCATCGACAGAAGATTGGATAAACAAGTTGTGGCATATATACATTACTCAGTTATAAAAAGGAACCCATTTGAGTCAGTTCTAATGAGGTGGATGAACCCAGAACCTATTGTACAGAGTGAAAAAAGTCAGAAAAAGAAAGATAAAAATTGTATTCTAACACATATATATGGAATCTGGAAAATTGGTATTGAGTTTATTTACAGGGCAGCAATGAAGAAACAGACATAAATAGACTTACGGACGTGGGGATAGGGGAGGAGAGGGTGAGATGTATGGAAAGAGTATCATGGAAGCTTACATTACCATATGTAAAATAGATAGCCAACGGGAATTTTCTGTATGGCTCAGGAAACTCAAACAGGAGCTCTGTATCAACTTAGTGGGGTGGGATGCAGAGGGAAATGGAAGAGAGGTTCAAAAGGGCGGGGATATATGTATACCTATGGCTGACTCATGTTGAGGATTGACAGCAACAAAATTCTGTACAGCAATGATCCTTCAGTAAAAATTAAATTAATTAAAAACAAAAGAAATAATGGGATCAATCCATGAAGAAGATATAAAAATTGTAAATGTATATTCACCCAATATGGGTGCAGCTCAATATATGAGGAAGTGCTAATAGCTATCATAAAAGGAGATATTGATAGCAACAAAAGAATGGTAGAGGGCATTAAAACCTCACTTACAACAATGGACAGATAATCCAGACAGTAAATTAATAAGGAAACATAAGCCTTAAATGACACATTAGAACAAATAGACTTAACTGATATCTATAGAACATTCCATTTGAAAGCAGCCAAATATGCTTTCCTTTCAAGTGCACATGGAACATTCCTCAGGATAGATCACATCTTCCATCAGAAATCAAGTGTCAGTAAATTTAAGAAAACTGAAATCATATCAAGCATCTTTTATGACCATGATGCTACAAAATTAGAAATCAATTATAAGAAAAATACTATAAAAATACAAACACACAAAACCTAAACAATATATAACTGAAGAACCAATGAATTACTGAAGACATCAAAGAGGAATTAAAAAAATACCTAGAGAGAAATGGTGATAAAAGTGCAATGACTCAACACCTATGAGACACAGGGGAAAAAAAAAGTTGTAATAGATAAATTTATAGCATTAAAATCCTACTTCAGGAGAGAATAAAAATTTCAAATAAACAGTCTAGCCTTACACTTAAAGCAACTAGAGAACGAAGTAAAACAATAGCAACAACAAAATTCCAAAGTTAGTAGAAAAGAAGAAATCATAAAGGTCAGAGTAGAACATATTGTATACCACAGGGAACTCTACTTAATGCACTGTGGTGATGTGAATGAGAAGGAAGTCCAAAAGGGTGGAAATATATGTATTTTTCTGTACACAATAAACTAACACAACAGTGTAAAGCAGCATCTTCCTTATATGAATTCACATGATTTCAAACTTGAGAACAGGGAGCAATGTAACAATTATCCAGTGGAAGAACGTCATGTGAAGATAGTGGATTTTGTATTGAAGATGTATTGTATATCTGATACAATTGAGAATATAAAGTTTTAGGTAGGAATTTGTGCTGTGTGATACTGCATATTTAGAGATGCACCAGCCACAAGGAGTTGTTGTTCAGTCACAAAGTCATATCCAACTCTTTGTGATCCCATGGACTACAGCATGCCATGCTTCTCTGTCCTTCACTGTCTCCTGGAGTTTGCTCAAATTCATGTCCATTGAGTCAGTGATGCTAAAGGAGGTGACTGCTTACCATACTGAGGTAAGTGACATCATCAATATGTATCTTGGCTGGATAACTTCTGGAAGAATTTCCATCCAATCTAGATTTAGAGAGAGAGAAGAGAATGAGAAATTTAGGAGACTACACCCATAGTAAAACAATCATCATCAGATTCTCTTAGAGTGTAAGAATAAGTGAAAATGGCAATTGAGATCCTCCTGAGAAGGCATCATTCCAAGAATCTGGAAGATGCATAACCTTTGAGATGACAAAAAGAGTGAGAGATTTTCTGGTATTGTTTCTTACTTTGTTTCCATCACATTAGTTTATTTATGAATTGTACAGGTGACTTTTCCATACAGCTCAGCTTCACATTAGATCACCAGGCCTTAGACATATACTTATTCACTAATTTCACAAATTCATGGTAAGCTTCCTCCTTTCTCTGTTTGAGTCTTCCTTTCTCTTTCCCTCCCCCTTCTCACCTTCTCTACCAATCTCTCTGCTACATTTCATCAATTGGATCTGGTCACAAAAATTATTTGTGGACTAATCAAAGAATAAAAACCAAACGATTTTTACTTTTTCTACCCTCAATTATTTCCCCACACATTATACATAAAAAAAAAAAAAAAAACTTCTAAAATATTGTCTTATCTCACTGATAGTTACCACACGTTGTTGATAAATGAGCGGCCACTGGGATTTTGCTAAGCTAAACCCTCTTCTGAATTTTCTTAGATGGCAAATGTTTCAATACCTGGACTTCCCTCACAGCTCAGTAGCTAAAGAATTCACCTGCAATGTAGGAGACTCTGGTTCAATTCCTGGACTGGAAAGATCTTCTGGAGAAGGGATAGGCTACCCACTCCATTATTCTTGGGCTTCCCTTGTGGCTCAGCTAGTAAAGAATCCTCCTGCAATGCAGGAGACCTGGGTTTGATCCCTATGTTGGTAAGATCCCCTGGAGAAGGGAAAGGCTACCCACTTCAGTATTCTGGCCTGGAGAATTCCATGGAATGTATAGTCCATGGGGTCGCAAAGAGTAGGACACAACTGAGTGATTTTCACTTCACGTTCACTTTCAATACCTATGAGAAAACCCAAATGCTCACTTCACTCCCTGCCTTACACCTCTAGCAAAGATGTAAACCTGAACTATAAATTATAATCTTTATTTGCAGAATTTGAGTTGGGAACAGGTACTCAATAAACGGGTCAGTGAAGAACTTCTAAGGGAACACAGATGCAATACAAATAGACTTATTTTCTTTTACTACCGCTATAAATGGCAACAAGAAGAGCCAAAAATAAATAAGCATAATATTCTTGTTTTTCAATTGCCAAGTCGTGTCTGAATCTTTGCAACCCCAAGACAGCACACCAGGCTTCCCTGTCCTTCACTGTCTCTTCAAACTCATGTCCATGGAGTTGGTGATGCCATCCAACATTCTCATCCTCTGTCACCCCCTTCTCTTCTTGTCCTCAATCTTTCCCAGAATCAAAGTCTTTTTCAATGAGTAGGTTCTTTGAATTACATGGCCAAAGTATTGGAGTTTCAGCTTCAGCATCAGTACTTCCAATGAATATTCACAATTCATTTCCTTTAAGATTGATTGGTTTGATCACCTTACAGTCCAGGGGACCCCCAAAGTCCTCCAGCACCACAATTCAAAAGCATCAATTCTTCAGCACTCAGCCTTCTTTATGTTCCAGCTCTCACTTTCTTATATGACTACTGGAAAAATCAAAGCTTTGACCATACACATACCTTTGTCAGCAAAGTAATGTCTCTGCTTTTCAATACACTATCTAGGTTTATCATAGCTTCTTATCCCAAAGAGCAAGTATCTTCAAATTCATGACTGTAGTCACCATCTGTAGTGATTCTGGAGCCGAAGGAAATAAAATCTGTCACTGTTTCCAAATTATCCTCATCTATTTGCCATTAAGTCATGGCACCAGTTGCCAAGATCTTCATTTAAGTATATCTTTCCCTTTCTCCTTCACCTTCACTTCTCTTCTTTTCTCAACTATTTGTAAGACTTCCTCAGACAACCACTTTGCCTTCTTGCATTTGCTTTTCTTGGGGACAATTTTGTTCACCACATCTGAATTGCCAAATATATGTGTCTGTGTGTGTGTGTGTGTGTATATATATATATGTATACATATATATATATATATATAGACAAATGTATATACATACATATACATATATATATAGACAAATATATATACACAAATATACACATGTATGTGTGTATATATACACACATATACATAAACATATACATATAGAATTACTTTGTTGTATATTTGAGATGAGCACAATATTGTAAATGAACTATCAATGTAAATAACAAACAAGCAAAAGTAAAACAGCCACCACTTATTGTAAACACAAAACTGTGAAATTTTAAGTTTCTTAACACAGTCATGTTAATTAGGCTTTTTTCCTGTGGACTGAAGCAAAGAACTGGATTTTATTCTGGAGTCTTAGAAATCCTGGTTGAAGAAGGGAACAGTTCATATGACTACACTGGAAACAATGGTTGAAACAGGCCTCTGGGATCAATCAGTTCTATTCTAATAGTAGCTCTCACTTCTGTAAATAATTCTCATTTCTGAATTGTTAGTGAAAAAGTCTACAAAATAAGCTGGCACAGTATTTGACACTGAGCCATTATTGCCAGGCTTCAACAGTACCTGAACTGTGAACTTTCAGATGTTCAAGCTGGATTTAGAAAAGGCAGAGGAACCAGAGATCAAATTGCCAACATCCACTGGATCATCAAAAAAGCAAGAGAGTTCAGAAAAAGCACCTACTTCTGCTTCATTGACTATGCCAAAGGCTTTGACTGTATGGATCAAAATAAACTACGGAAAATTCTTAAAGAGATGAAATACCAGACCACTTGACCTTTCTCCTGAGAAATCTGTGTGCAGGTCAAGAAGCAACAGTTAGAACTGGACATGGAACAACAGACTGGTTCCAAATTGGGAAAGGAGTATGTCAAGGCTGTATATTGTCACCGTGCTTATTTAACTTATATGAAGAGTACATCATGAGAAACACTGGGCTTGATGAAGCACAAGCTGGAATCAAGATTGCTGGGAGAAATATCAATAACCTCAGATATGCAGATGACACCACCCTTATGGCAGAAAGTGAAGAAGAACTAAAGAGCCTTTTGATGAAAGTGAAAGAGGAGAGTGCAAAAGTTGGCTTAAAGCTCAACATTCAGAAAACTAAGATAACAACTATTTGATTTAATCCTTCTAATAATGCTACCAAGTAAGCAATGTTATGCATATTTCCTGGAAAAGAAAGGCAGGGCTTATTCATTACAGTAATGCAAGATTGTGAAATGGTTAAGGAATAGACACTAGGATTTAAACACAGACACAAAATTTGGAATTGATGAATTTATGGAGCACTGACATCCAGTTCAGGATAGAGTCAACTGTCACCTTCAGATGGTATAATTAAGGAAATATTTTTTAAAGTGTAATTAACAAGCCCTTCTGGTGATTCAGATATTCCTTAAAGTCTGAGAATCACAAATTTAAAATGATTTAGAGATAAATCCTTCTACTCTGGTATCTCAGGACAGTTTTTTTAAAAGTATTAATATTGTTTGCATTCTTGTAGAACTGTCTATTTCAGGCAATTAAATCACATGTGTTTGGTTCAAGGAGCAGAATTCCAGTGTTGCCCTGAACAATTTCTTGTATTTGCTGTTCCTAACAGTGTCACATTGCTTCACCTTACCACTCAGGATTCTTTTGCTTTAACATAAGCCTAGGAGGTAAATTAGTTCATTTCATCATTTACTCTTAAGAAACACTTATCTGTGTTCCCTTGCCATAGAAGATTTGCCTTAGCAGGTGCCATTGCTCAAGGGAAGATATTTTGTAGGTGTAGGATATTTTAAGCAGTCATATAGGACTGCCAAGTAAATATGGCATGCAGCCAGGAGCAGAAAGCAGTATCCTCAACACTTATATAAGCAAACATTTGTAGCCAACCTGTCAGAAAGATCGAGCATCAAATATGTATAAATGCACATTTCATGGATTGTGACTTTTCTATAGAGGTGAGTCTAATTAGTTTGAAAATCATTTACTCATTTTTTAAGAAGTCATATCAATCGATTCATATTTGCTATGTACTTGATGCTTTACATTTGAATTTTTAATTTCATAGTAATTTTGTAAAATTTCATCCACAAGTGATAAAAAATAAAAGCCTCCCTATTTTCTATGTGTAAGTTGTGGGCTGTGTCCACTCTGTGAGTTAAAAAGTCATTTTGAAATGGCAGTGAATTCACTCAATTTATTGAATTAATATTAGGGTAATTTTTCACTGAACAGTGGGACAGTTTTAAGGAAGTAACCATACTATATCAATATCTTGTGACTATAAAGGCAGAAGAGAAAAGGAGTTTGTAAAGGGAAACTCCCAGTAATTCACGACAGTGATCTCTACCAGTGTTTACAAGTAAGTGTGGATGGAGGGAGACTATAATCAATTTGTGTAACAGCATCAGAAAGGGCATACTTTTGAGATTAACGGAGTTTCTAAAATATTTTTCATATAAGAGGGACAAAGTAAGTATAAAATTTGGGGGGGGCAAGATATACTGTTATTTTAAAGAAAATGAAACAAAGTATTTTCTTTCTCTGAAGGATACATACATATGCATCTAAAAAAGTATACATCATCTATTTCTGGAGGAGAAATATTTCTATCATTTCTGGGAAAAATATGTATAGTTTTAAATTTTTTTCAATTTTTTACCCTATTTATTAATAACAGGCTGGAATTAATTTTGTCCACAATTGACCTAATGAAGAAATACTTATAAGGGCATGTCCATAGTTATAATTTGCTGCGTTAATGTAGCTTTTTATTTAACAGCTAAACATTTCACAGAGCAAGAAAATACATTGATATATTCATAATTACAAACATTCTTCATTTAAACATATTTTGTATGATATTTAGGAAAAAAAGATGAAGCTGCTTGTCCATATAACTAAAAGAATTATGTAATACATTTAAGCTGACATTTTTATTAAATTACCATATTGAATTTTGAGCAGTGTAATTTATTAAAACAGTAAACAAATATAACATATTTTTTTTACTTTTACTATTTTTTTCATTTTAAAGAGTAATAGTTACAAGTTTTACTCTTATTTAATTTAAACACATACATGTGTGATGCATGTGTATGTGTGTATCTCTGTCATTTAAGTTTTGCCTTTGAATGTCACCTTCAATTTGCCAGAGCATTCAGTCAATTTATCAAATCAATGTATTATACTGTGACTTTCTAGCTCTTGTTTCTAGCTCTAGCTCTTGTTTACATGAAAATTTTTTAAAATAGCAGCAAATTATCCTGAATGACGAATTAAATTAAAATTTAAAATTTTGCCTGAATCTGCAAAATGACTTGGGAAATTATTTCAAAAATCTTTCATGTACAAAATGTCTTCTTTTAATTATCTGAGTAATCTTTTTAGGAGGTTTATAATTTTAAGCATAAGTAAGCAAACAAAACAAGGTTGACTGACCTATCACATATGTAGAAAATGACAGAATGATTCTTAAGCCAGGACTTCTGTATTCCAGGTCTCGTGGTCTTTGTTCATCATCAGTAAGATGAACACAAGTGTAACTTAAATTTATAATGAAGGCAGAAGGAGTCTGAATTCAAGGTTCATGTCAAAAATAGGAGAAAGGTATTTTAAACAGTACATACAACAAGGGACTGCATATACTGGATAGAGGTTATTTGGACTCACAAGGTTTAACAATGCCTTGACTGGTAAAGTAGAATACCTATTTTCTGGCATCTGATGCTTAAACAAGTCTCTGAAGATACTGGTGTCAATATGTGTTTTATGTCTGTTCAAATGTGAATGTTCTTGTGGTTCAAATAGTGATTTAATAAGCCATTAGCACTGCTTTTCTGCAGGTGTTTTAAAGAGACTGCTAGTGTGTATGATGTCATGATTTCTCTGCAAGAGGTGGGCTATGACAGCCATATGATTTTTATAGAATTAAGATATTCACAAAATCAAACCCCTTAGAACAGAAAGCATCATCACTACCTGTCTCTGTAATAATCAATAACTGGACAAATTCTAGACAACAGGCTTAGAAATCGTTACATCTCTAAAGATTTGGTGAAGTTTTCTTCACCATATCAGAATAAAGAGGTCTGCAAACCTTCAGTTCAGTTCAGTCACTCAGTCGTGTTCAACTCTTTGTGACCCCCAGGCCTCCCTGCCCATCACTAACTCCCAGAGCTTGCTCAAACTCATGTCCATTGAATCGGTGATGCCTTTCAACCATTTCATCCTCTGTCATCCCCTTCTCCTCCCACCTTCAATCTTTCCCAGCATCAGGGTCTTTTCAAATGAGTCAGTTCTTCACATCAGGTGGCCAAAGTATTGGAGTTTCAGCTTCAGTATCAGTCCTTCCAGTGAATATTCAGGACTGATCTCCTTTAGGATGGACTGGTTGGATCTCCTTGCAGTCCAAGGAACTCTCAATAGTCTTCTCCAACACCACAGTTCAAAAGCATCAATTCTTTGGTGCTCAGCTTTCTTTATAGTCCAACTCTTACATCCATACATGACTACGGGAAAAACTATAGCTTTGACTAGACAGACCTTTGTTGGTAAAGTGATGTCTCTACTTTTTAATATGCTGTCTAGGTTGGTCATAACTTTTCTTCCAAGATGTCTTTTAATTTCATGGCTGCACTCATCATCTGCAGTGATTTTGGAGCCCAAAATAATGAAGTCTGTCACTATTTCCACTGTTTCCCCATCTATTTGCCATGAAGTGATGGGACCAGATGCCGTGATCTGCAAATGTTACATTTATTAACAAAAAAAAAAGTCGCACGTTTGTGAATTTTTTTCTGCTAATAACAGGGGAGTACTGGTTCCTTGAAGCTATATACTCTTCTGCTCTTTATAAATTTACATTTTTTTCCTTAGTATTGAGTTTAAAAATGGTAAACACTAAAAAAATTCTTACTTGTACTCTGTGTACAATGGCTTTCAACCTGTAAATCATTTCTAATGAAGCTGTACTCATTTATCTCAGTCATTTCAGTTTTGTCTTCCCTGGTAGCTCAGATGGTAAAGAACCCACCTGAAATGCAGGAGACCTGAGTTCAATCCCTGGGTTGGGAAGATCCCCTGGAGAAGGGCATGGCAACCCACTCCAGTATTTCTGCCTGGAGAATCCCCATGAACAGAGGTGCCTGGCAGGCTACAGTCCGTGGGGTCCCAAAGAGTCAGACACGGCTGAGTGACTAAGCATACACAGCACAAGAAAATGGTTCTTTTTTGTTGAATATTAAAAACTATGTTTAAAAACAAGCCACATATTTGAATTTAGGTATTTTTAAAATAAAGTGTTTTCTCTTCCCAAGTATCTTTACATTTTGTTGATAATTATGCTTCATGGTAATGAAATTGCTTTAAAATTGCTTCTTTGTCCTTTTAGTAATGTTACTTCTCATTATACTTATTGGTATTTTCTCTAAGCATTTACTAACATGAAAGATCTTTCATGCTTCCCTGTCATATTCACCCGATGATCTGAAGTCTCTGTGATAGTATACTTTGCAGTGAAATGGTGTTTAGGGCTTGTCACCAAGCCGTAGTAAGCTGGAGAAATAAGTTTGTGAGAATAAGTGTTGTGGGAAGACACTGAAGATTTCAGAGGAGAGAGTAATGAACTAGAATATCTGCATTTTAAAATCATGTAAATAGAAATAGTGATTCAGTGAGAAAAAGAATACAAGGACATTTTCATCAGTTACTGAGGATATTATCTCCCTTCAATGCAGAAATTTTTTTAACTTATACTCATCTGTTCCATTTCATGATCCTGGGAACTATAATTTCTTGTTATATTAAAAAAGAAAAAAAACCTACATTGAATATGCTACAATTTCCAAAATTTAGAAAAAAGTTACCTGTGATTAAAAATATATAAATGACAAATTTCTAAATGAGTGTTTATTTCCTCAATAAGTTAATTTGGTTTCAATACACATAATAAGAGCATAAAATAACAATACAAAATGTATAGTCAAAATAACTATTTACAATTATTTAATTCCTGATATTGTTTTCTGCTTTTGATCTATTTTAATCTATCATCTCAATTAGTTAATACAGTATTCTCCGAATTATATAGCTTGACCTTACTTAAAATATTAACATTTATTAACATTCCACTATTGAGAAGTGGGTGATAGGTCAAGAAGACTCATTATAAACGGGAAGTAAGGCTTTGAATCAGGTCCTTGGATCCCATATCCACTACATACCCAGAAGTTATTAAGTTGAACTAAGATTTTTGGATAATAAAAGCCCTTATCTTTTCTTTTTTTTTTTTTCCCATTTCCAGTGTCACATCTAGCAGAAATCATGGAGAAGAGAAATACAACCTCAGACTTTATTCTCCTAGGAATCTTTAAGCACACAAGATCCCACCTCTTTCTATTTATGATGGTTCTGACAATGGCCATTGCTTCCTTGATGGCCAGTGCCCTCATGCTTCTCCTGATTCTCCTGGACCCCCAACTCCACAGGCCCATGTACTTCCTACTGAGCCAACTCTCTCTCATGGACATGATGCTGGTTTCCTCCATCATGCCCAAAATGGCTGCTGACTACTTAACATGGAACAAATCCATCTCTCCTGCTGGCTGTGGGTTGCAGATTTTCGTCTCACTCACGCTTGGTGGTGGAGAGAGTTTCCTCCTAGCCGCCATGTCCTATGACCGTTATGTAGCTGTTTGCCACCCACTGAGATACCCTGTACTCCTGAACTGGCGATTATGTTTTCAAATGACTTTGGGCTCTTGGTTCCTGGGGGCAGCTGATGGGCTCATGCAAGCGGCCACTACACTGAGCTTCGCATTTTGTAGTGCTCATGAGATCGATCATTTCTTCTGTGAGGCCCCCATGTTGGTGCGTTTGGCTTGTGCTGATACATCAGTCTTTGAAAATGTCATGTACGTTTGCTGTGTGTTAATGCTCCTAATTCCCTTTTCCCTCATTCTGGCTTCCTATAGTCTCATTCTCTCTGCCGTTCTCCATATGCGTTCTCAAGAAGCCCTCAAGGAGGCTTTTGCCACCTGTTCCTCCCATTTAGCTGTGGTGGCACTCTTTTATGGGCCTGCCATTTTTATCTACATGAGACCCAAATCCTATAGGTCAGCTAACCATGATAAGGTTGTGTCAGCATTCTATACTATCCTTACTCCTGTGCTGAACCCCCTCATCTACAGTTTGAGGAACAGTGAGGTCAGAGAAGCCTTGAAAAAGTGGCTGGGAAAATGTGCAGACTTCAAATACCAGCAAACTTAGTCCCAGTATTTAACATTACCCATTGTCAAATTCTTGAAGTTATTAGCATTTTAACCATATTATAGCTATCTCCTCTTTAGTAATGCTTGAAGAGAAAATAAAATTCAATGATTGGTATAATAGGAAGTTGTTAAGAATTGTCAGTCTACCGTGTGTGTGTGTGTGTGTGTGTGTGTGTGTATGCGCGCGCACACGTATGCACGCTCACTCAGTACGGTCTGACTCTTTGTGACCCCATAGACCGCAGCCTGCCAGGCTCCTCTGTCCATGGGATTTTATAAGCAAGAATATTGGCCCATATCAAGACGTAATGTTTCTTGAGCTATTACTATTTGCTATACCTCATGCTAAGCAGCAAGAGTTCTGGAGTGGGTTGCCGTTTCCTTCTCCAGAGGATCTTCCTGAGGATTGAATTCGCCTCTCCTGCATCTCATGCACAGACAGGCAGACTCCCTTACCTCAGAAGCCCGAAATTATTTTGCATCCTATGACATCCATGTGATAATAAGTATTTTGACTCCCACTTTCTAAATAAACAGAAAGTTAGAAAGTTAAATATTATCGCCAATAACAAACAGTGAAAAATGTTAAAATGGGGCTATTTTACTTCTTTCCAGTAATTTATTCTTAATATTATGTTTTCTATGTCCTTGCTCTGTGCATTTCTAATAATTAAATATAGAGATAAAAGAAAGATAAGAACACTGCTATTTAGCTATAACTTAAAATGAAAGCCCATGGCACAGGAGAAAGTGAATAATCAAAACATGTGTTAAATTGTCACAATATTGTTTTTTATTTCTCTGCAGACTGTATTATTTAGTGTTTGAAGGCAGTTTTTTTGATTCATGCAACTTCTCATTTAAGTAATCCATACCTTTCTCCAGGATCTAATTGTAATTGCAGTGAGTAACATGTTTTAACGCAAACCACAAATAAAATCTTATTTTTCAAACTGATTCTATCCATAATGTTTAAAGGGTATGTTGATTTATGATGGACATGGGTCCATGGATATGACCTGAGATGCATAAATATGCTCAGTCTTAATAAACTACCTGATGATAATGAGTTTTCAAAAATGAGTAAGAATTAGCTATTTCTTTTTTAAAAGTTATCTAAGATACTTGATCTCTGCAAATGTGCAGATCACTAGGGCTATTTCTTATGCAAAATACAGGTCACTCCTTAAGGGTTGGGAAAGAGGACTATTTATCTGTTAAAGACACAATCTAGGCAGATACAACAGAACATTTGGTCATCAAAGTCAAACACCCATCAGAAACTGCATAAGTTGGCCTATGCAATCACAGATGACACCACTCTCATGGCAGAAAACAAAGAAGAACTAAAGAGCCTCTCAATGAAAGCAAAAGAGGAGAGTGAAAAAGTGGCTTAAAATTCAACATTCATAAAACTAAGATCATGGCATCTGGTCCCATCACTTCATGGCAAATAGATGAGGAAACAATGGAAACAGCGAGAGACTTTATATTTTTAGACTCCAAAATCACTGTAGATGGTTACTGCAGTCATGAAATTAAAAGACCCTTGCTCCTTGGAAGAAAAGCTATGACCAACCTAGACAGCTTAATAAAAAGCAGAGATATTATTTTGCCAACAAAGGTCCATCTAATCAAAGCTATGGTTTTTAAAGTAGTCATGTATGGATGTGAGAGTTGGACCATAACAAAGACTGAGCACTGAAGAATTGATGCTTTTGAATTGATGCTGTGGTGCTGGAGAAGACTCTTAAGAGTCTCAGATTGCAAGGAGATGAAACCAGCCAATCCTCAAGGGAATCGGTCCTGAATATTCACTGGAAGCCCTGATGTTGACGCTGAAGCTCCAATACTTTGGCCGTTTGATGCGAAGAGCCGACTCAGTGGAAAAGACCCCGACACTGGGAAAGATTGAAGGCAGGAGGAAAAGGGGATGACAGAGGATGAGATGGTTGGATGGCATCACTGACTCAATGGACATGAGTTTGAGCAAGCTCCCGGAGATGGTGAAGGACAAGGAAGACTGCAGGCATACTGCAGTCCGTGGAGTTGCAAAGAGTCAAAAACGACAGAGTGACTGAATAACAGATCTGAACAAAATGAAGTTAAATATGAAATCAATAATTAAAAAAATAATTTCAAAATAGTTTTCAAAGTTATACAATGTACATCTCTTTATTGTTTTGATTACTTTGAGGATTTCCTACTCTTAATTCTTTAATAAAATTTGCACAAAAAATTCCAAAAGTTGCACTGGTATATTTTTCATATATGTCTAGAAATAAAGTAGTACCATATAGAGGCAATATATCAAAAGTATGAATAATAAGAGAATTTTAATTGGGGAGTGAACTTGAATATATCATCACTAAGTCATTTATTTATAGTTGATATAGATTTTAATTAATGTTATTAAACACAAATTCACAAGTAAATTTTGATGAATTTTAACATATGTTTATACCAGTGTAACCACAATAAATATTAAGGTTTAGAATATTTCTAGTACACTTGAAGTCTTCCTTGTGCTATCTTCCAGTCAATAACTCCAGAAATCCTTTTTTAAAATATCAGTGTTAGGTATGCCATATTTTGTTTCCTCAGTAGTATGAACATTTATTTATAGTTTTATATTCCTGTTAAATATCATGTTTTTTTATCATGTAATATTAATATTATAACACTTATTAATTCATCTCTTGTGGATACTTGAATTGTTTCCAGTTTTGAACTACTGTCAATGAAACTGCTGCAGACATTTCTGTATTACCAATTAATAAACTCAGCTTTCATTTATGTTTAGACAACAGTGGAATTATTAGTTCATTAGTTATAATAATATTGATCAGTAATTGATAATGTTAATTTTTCCTAAGATTTTTATGCCAACTTCTATTGCCTAAGCTCCCTTAAAAACTGAGAATGCTAGTTGTTCTACATCATTGTAAGTCTTTTTAATTTTAGCCACTGAAATAAGTAGTTCCCCATTGTAGTTTTTTAACATTTCTTATTTGACACTGGCCTCGTTTCATTGTAATGAGCAGGCTCTCTAGCTGTGCTGTTGTTGTTGTTCAGTCTCAGTCTGTCTAACTCTTTCTGACCCCATGGACTGCAGAATGTGAGGCTTCCCTGTCCTTCCCTCTCTCTGGGAGCTTGCTTAAACTCATGTCCATTGAGTCAGTGATGCCATCTAACCATCTCATCCTCTGTCGTCCCCTTCTCCTCTTGCCTTCAATCTTTCTCAGAATCAGGGTCTTTTTCAAATGAGTCGGCTCTTTGCATCAGGTGGCCAAAGTATTGGAGCTTCAGCTTCAGCATCAGTCCATCCAGTGATATTCAGGATTGATTTCCTTTAGGATTGACTGGGTTGGTCTCCTTGCAATCCAAGAGATTCTCAAGAGTCTTCTCTAACACAACAGTTAGAAAGTATCAGTTCTTGGACAAGGATTTCTTTCTTTTTTTTCTTCATATCCTTGCCAAAAGTGTTGCTTCTTGTATTTCTAGTAATAGCTATTTTAACAAGTCAAGGTGATATTTCATTATAATTTTGACTTTCAAGTCCGTAATGATTCATGATGTTAAGCTTCTTTCTCATGTCCCTTTGGGAATCTGTGTTTCCCTTCTTTGGAAAGATATCTATTCAGACTTGCCAAGTTTTTAACTGGATTTTTAAAAATTGAGTTGTGTGGGTTTTTATAGATTTAAATATTAACTCCTTATCAGATATACAGTTTACAAACATGTTCTTTCATTCAATAGGTTGCCTTCTCTTTCTGTTGAAGAGTTTTTGGCTGTGCAGAAGTTTCTTAGTTTGATCTAGTCCCACTTGTTTGTTTTGCTTTTGCTACCTTTGCTTTTGGTGTCAGATCCAAAAAGTCATCACCAAGACTTCTGTCAAGGAACTTATCACATATATTTTCTTCTAGGAGTTTGATGGTTTCATGCTTGTCTTTAATTTTGACTTAACTTTTGTGTGATGTATGGTAATGGTCTACTTTTACTCTCATGCATGTGGCTGTCACATTTCCCAACACTGTTTATTAAAGAGAATGTCCTTTAATTATTTAGGGTCTTTGTGATTTCATACAAATTTAGGCTCTTTGTGATTTCATACAAATTTTAATATTTTTCTGTTTCTGTAAAGAAGACGTAGACATTTTGAATGTATTGAATTTATAGACTGTTTTAGATGGTAGGGATATTTTAACAATATTAATTCCTTCAGTACATGAGTACAAAACATCTTTCTGCTTACTTCTTTAATTATTTTTATTAGTATCATGTATTTTTCATTATACAGATCTTACAACTCCTTGGTTAAATTTATTCTTAGGTATTTTATTCTTTTGATGCGATTGCAAAAAGAATTCCTTTCTTAAATTCTTCTTTTGATAGTTTGTTATTAGCATATTAAAATGAAATATATATTATCATTGTATCCTGCAACTTTACACCATTTGTTTATTCACAATCTCATGCTTTGGTGAAATCTCCAGCTTTTTGTAGATGTATAGTTATTTTATCTGCAAACAGTGACAGTTTTACTTCTCTCTTTCCAATTTAGATATATTTTATTTCTTTTTTGTCTAATTTCCCTGGCTATGTTAAACAAAAGTGACAAGAGTGGGCAACTTTGTCTTTTTCCTGATGTTGGAGAAAAGGTTTTCAACTTTTCACCGTGGTGTATAAAGTGAGCTGTGGGCTTGTCATATATGACCTTTATTATGTTGAAATACATTTTCGCTATAAACATTTTACTGACAGCTTTTATTATAAAAAAAAAAGCTTTTAATGTATTCCAATGCTGGTTTTGATGTTATTGAGATGATTATATGATTTTTATCCATTATTTTTTCATGGAGCATGATTTTTGAATGTTTGACAGTCCTATTTCCTCACAGTGCATGATCCTTTCAGTATATTGTTTGATACAGTATTTACTAATATCTTGAGAATTTTTAATGTTTGTTAATCAGGGATAATAACCTTTTTTTTTCTCATAGCATTCTTAATATGGTGTTGGTTAACAGTGTAATTTTAGCCCCTTATAATGTATATAAAAGAGCTTTTGCCCCTTCACCTGTCATTTATTTTTAAAATAGCTTGAGAAGAATTATGATTTGTTCTTTCTTGAATATTTGGTAGAATTCATCAATGAAGCTATCAGAGCCAGAACTTCTATTTGTGGAGAGGTTGTTGTTTACTGATTTAATGTTCTTACTACTAATCAGCCTGTCCAGATTTTTTTACTTCTTCATGATTCAATTTTGGTAAGCATTTATTTCTAGAAATATATTCGTTTCTTCTACCTTGTCAAATTTGCTGTTATATAATTGTTCATAATGGTCTTTTATGACCCTTTGTTTCCAGGGTATCATTATAATATTTCCTTTACATTTCTGATTTTATTTAAGACTTCTATACTTTTTTCTTGCTAAGTCTAATTAAAGACTGACCAACTCTGTTTATCTTTTCAAAGAACTAATTATTAGCTTTATTGATCTTTTCTATGGTCTTTTCGGTCTCTATTTCATTTGTTTTTGCTCTAATCTTTGTGATTTCCTCCCTTCTACTAACTTTGAGCTTCAATTTTTTTTTTTTTCTCGTCTTTTAGGTTTTTTTAGGTGTAAAGTTAGGTTGTTTATTTGAGTCTTATTTTTTGAGGAAGGCATTTATCTCTGTGAAGTTCTCTTTTAAAACTACTTTTGCTGAGTTCCATGAATTTTGATATGCTATATTTCTAATTTTATTTTTTTCAATGTTTTTTAATTGATTTCTTATTCCTTTTAAACTGGTTTTCTGTTGTCCTCTATTGTTTGTGTGTGCTTAGTTGCATAGTGGTGTCCGACTCTTTGCAACCTCATGGACTGTAGCTCACCAGGCTTCTCTGTCCATAGGGATTCTCCAGGCAAGAATACTGGAGTGGGTTGCCATGCCTTCCTCCAGGGGATCTTCTCAACCTGGGATCGAACCCAGGTCTCCCGCAATGCAGGCAGAGTCTTTCCTGTCTTAGCCACCAGAGAAGACCTTTCTATTGTTTCATATACACATATTTCTAAAACCTCCAATTGTCTTTGTTTAATTGATTTCTAGTTTTATATGATTGTAGTCCAAAAAGATGTTTGATACAATTTAAATCTTTAATTTATTAAAACTTGTTTTGTTGACTAACAGATAATTTATCCTCGATATTTTCATGCACACTTGAGAAGCAAATTTTTTTGCTTTTGGATGGAATGTCCTGTATACATCTGTTGAAACTATTAATACTCTTATTTTAAGGTACAAACTAAAATATTAAGGAAAGTAGAATATTTATCACTTTTCTTGTAAGTAAGAAAATTAATAATGAGGAGTTCAACAATCCTTCTTCAGTTATTTCTTTGTGTGTGTGTGTACAGTGTAAAATATTATCCAACATCAGATATTTGATATTTTACATCCCTTCCAATATATTTTAATGTTTTCAAGCACATGGGTATAAAGACTACAATTTGTAGGTTCTATATCCATATTCCACATCTAATTAGTAAAATCTCTCTGTTTGTGAAATAGAAATGTACCCAGTATGAAAAAAAAAATTATATATGTTTGTTCTTCCTTTCAGGTAGAAAAATATCATCAGCTGAGTCTCAGGCATGTTGGAAAAGGCATTATATAACTTATCAATTGTTACCTCTCCTGATTTTTGTGGGAAATAAATGAATGAGGTCTGTGACTACAGAAACATATTGAAAAATCAGAAAACAGAAAATAAAATTGCACATTCATGCCTGGCATCTGTGAGCCACTAAATCAGTGCTATCAAAATATTAAATTATTTTGCACTGGTACACTTAGATGTAGCCATTAACTGGTTCACATGATTTTCCCTCTAGAGCACATGGTTATCAAATTTTAAGTAGTAACAGATGCATTTATTGATATATTAATACTTTGCTTATATTTATTGCCTTGATGCTATGCTTACACCAAAACTAAGAGCCAAACTGTCAAATAAATAGACTTCTTAGGACAGAATTTGTCAGTTTTCCAAAAAGCAAATTTATGTGTAAATTTGAACCTGAATAAAGTAAGAATAATTTACCTTTACTTAGCCATTTTATAAACATATTTATATTTCATCACTTTCCTCCAAATCTCCCAGAATACTAGAATGCTTAACAACATTGATAAATATCTACAGTTAATAAATACAAACAACAGAGTTTCTAAAATTGTCAGAAATTTCGACAATCAACTCTTAGATTTTGAAATCTGTTCAAATCAGTTCAGTTCAGTTCAGTTGCTCAGTTGTGTCCAACTCTTTGCAACCCCATAAATAGCAGCACAACAGGCCTCCATGTCCATCACCAGCTCTTAGAGTTTACTCAAACTCATGCCCATCAAGTCGGTGATGCCATCCAGCCATCTCATCCTCTGTCATCCCCTTCTCCTCCTGCCCCCAATCCCTCCCAGCATCAGGGTCTTTTCCAATGAGTCAACTCTTCGCATGAAGTGGCCAAAGTACTGGAGTTTCAGCTTCAGCATCAGTCCTTCCAATGAACACCCAGGACTGATCTCCTTTAGGATGGACTGGTTGGATCTCCTTGCAGTCCAAGGGACTCTCAAGAGTTTTCTCCAACACCACAGTTTAAAAGCATCAATTTTTCGGTGCTCAGCTTTCTGCACAGTCCAACTCTCACATCCATACATGACCACTGGAAAAACCATAGCCTTGACCAGATGGGCATTTCTTGGCAAAGTAATGTCTCTGCTTTTTAATATGTTCTCTAGGTTGGTCATAACTTTCCTTCCAAGGAGTAAGCGTCTTTTAATTTCATGGCTGCAGTCACCATCTGTAGTGATTTTGGAGCCTCCCCAAAAAAGTCTGACACTGTTTCCACTGTCTCCCCATCTATTTCCCATGAGGTGATGGGAGCAGATGCCATGATCTTAGTTTTCTGAATGTTATGCTTTAAGCCAACTTTTTCACTCTCCTCTTTCATTTTCATCAAGAGGCTCTTTAGTTCCTCTTCACTCTCTGCCATAACGGTGGTGTCATCTGCATATCTGAGGTTATTGATATTGATTATCTTGATTCCAGCTTGTGCTTCTTCCAGCCCAGCGTTTCTCATGATGTGCTCTGCATAGAAGCTAAGTAAGCAGGGTGACAGTATACAGCCTTGACGTACTCCTTTTTCTATTTGGAACCAGTCTGTTGTTCCATGTCCAATTCTAACTGTTGCTTCCTGACCTGCATACAGGTTTTCTCAAGAGGCAGGTCAGGTGGTCTGGTATTCCCATCTCTTTCAGAAATTTCCACAGTTTATTGTGATCACACAGTCAAAGGCTTTGGCATAGTCAATAAAGCAGAAATAGATGTTTTTCTGGAACTCTCTTGCTTTTTCGATGATCCAGCGGATGTTGGCAATTTGATCTCTGGTTCCTCTGCCTTTTCTAAAGCCAGCTTGAACATCTGGAAGTTCTCCGTTCACGTATTGCTGAAGCCTGGCTTGGAGAATTTTGAGCATTTTTTACTAGTGTGGTAGATGAGTACATGGTTGAAAAAAAAAAAGTCCACTACAACTTCTACCATTATTTCAACATTCTTTTTTTAAAGTTTAGTTTTCAGTCGCTCAGTCGTGTCCGACTATTTGTGACCCCATGAATTGCAGCATGCCAGGCCTCCCTGTCCATCACAAACTCCCGGAGTTTAATCAAACTCATGCCCATCGAGTCGATGATGCCATCCAGCCATCTCATCCTCTGTCGTCCTCTTCTCCTCCTGCCCCCAATCCCTCCAAGCATCAGCGTCTTTTCCAAAGAGTCAACTCTTAACATGAGGTGGCCAAAGTATTGGAGATTCAGCTTCAGCATCAGTCCTTCTAATGAACACCCAGGACTTATCCCCTTCAGGATGGACTGGTTGGATCTCCTTGCAGTCCAAGGGACTCTCAAGAGTCTTCTCCAACACCACAGTTCAAAAGCATCAATTTTTTTTTTCGGTGCTCCAGCTTTCTTTACAGTCCAACTCTCAACATTCCATACATGACCAACCTGGAAAAACCCATAGCCTTTGACACCAACCGGATATTTTCTTGGCCAACTAATGTCTCTGCTTGTTTTTAATATGCTCTCTAGGTTGGTCATAATTTCCTTCCCAAGGAGTAAAAGTAGCGTCTTTTAATTTTCAATGGCTGCGTCACCATCTGTAAGTGATTTTGAGCCCAAAAAATAAAGTCTGTGACAAACTGGTTTCCAATTGCCTCCCCATCTATTTCCCAATGAGGTGTGGGACTAGAATCTGTGATCTTAGTTTTCTGATGTTAGGCTTTAAAGCCAATTTTTTTCACCATCCCTCCTCTTTCATTTTCATCAAGAGCCTTTTTCCGTCCTCTTCTCAACTCTTCAGCCCAAAGGGTGGTGGTCATCAGCATGTCTGAGGTTATTGATGATTGTCTCCAGCAATCTGATTCCAGCTTGTGCTAGTTCTTTCCATGCCCCAGCATTTCTTTATGATGTACTGCTGGTGCATAATAGAGTTAAATTAAGCAGGGTGACAATATACAGCCCCCTTTTTGATGTCTCCTTATTGGAACCAGTCCAGTTGTTTCCATTCATTCTAACTGTTGCTTCCTGACCTGCATACAGGCTTCTCAAGAGGCAGGTCAGGTGGTCTGGTATTCCCATCTCTTTCAGAATTTTCCACAGTTTATTGTGATCCACACAGTCAAAGGCTTTGGCGTAGTCAGTAAAGCAGAAATAGTGCAAATTAGAAAGTGGCAGACAAAATTGCCTATGTTAATCTTCCCCCATCTAAAAAAAAATGTTTTATGTACAATCCAGACACTGTATAAGTAGGGGAAAATCAAATTCACCTGTAAATTAATTTAACCAAATCTCCCCATGATATAGTAACTGATAGCATGTACATTGTTAGGTAAATAATCAGTTTGAGTCTTTCCTTACCAGCCACTTAATCAAGATTTCAAACTTTTGAAGATGCTCTTCTTGAAATCTTTCTTTGTCCTTTGGGTCATTCATCTCCCATTATCCCACTTCTTCAATCATTGAATTCTCCTTTGCAATCTTCTTAATGGATTATCTCCACATAATTGTTTGCAACATCTCAGGACCATTTTCAACTTTATCTCTATCAACACTCCCTTGGTGAAATCTAATCTGATAAGTTTAGCTACTATTGGAGAGGAATATATTTTTCTCTGGGTTTTCTTGGTGACTCAGTGGTAAGAAATTTGCCTGCCAATTCAGAAGATCCTAGGAAATTCCATGGACAGAGGGGCCTGGTGGTCTACATTCCATGAAGTTGCAAAAGAGTTGAAAATTACATAGTGTGAGGCGAGCAGAAATAACGCAGCTTAGATTAAGAGTAGGCCTTCCTACTTGGTAAGATTCGCTTAACACTGACCACTGTTTGCCAATTAGGACCAATTAGCTTTCACTTAATACTGACCGCTGTTTGCCAATTAGGAAATTAGGAACAGGGCAGAAACCCCCAGGAAAGTCCCGCGCGCGTGAAAGTTTTGACCAATGAAATTGCTTTGCAAACTTGTAACCAATCCGCTTAAACCAACTACCAACGGCGTGTGCTCACCCTATAAATTTGTGTAACAGCTTGGGCTCGGGGTTCTCTGACCCACACCACTGCGTTGGTTGTGGCAGAGAGTCCTGGCTCGAGTCAGTAATAAACTTCCCTTTCTGCGAGTTGCATTGTCTTGGAGGCCTTCTCTCTTCCCACTCGGGGATCCAGACATCAGGCATAACAATAGTGATTAAACAACATCAGCACTTTTCTCTGCCTTCTAGGGTACTTTTGGCTGGTCTAAAAATTAAATTGGTATGAGACATATCAGGTTTCCCAGGCAGTGCAGGGGTAAAGAATCCATTTGCCAAGGCTGGTGATACAAGAGACTCAGGTTCAATCCCTGGGCAGGGAAGATACCACAGAGTAAGAAATGGCTCCAGTATTCTGGCCAGGAAATTTCCATGGACTGAGGAGCCTGAAGGCCTGCAGTCCATGTGGTTGCAAAGAGTCAGATATGACTTGAGAACACTCACAGCAGCATTGTGTTCTAAAAATGCTAGTACTTGATATTGCTAATATTTAAAATTTTTGTGTGTTCCTCTATATCATTTCTTAATTGAATTTACCCCAAAGAATGATGAAATTGACCATCATCTATGTGCTGACTGGCCATTCATAAATCATCTTTCAAGAAATATCTTCAGTCCTTTAGTCTTTTTTTTTTTTTTTTTTTTTGCTTTTTTGCTTCCATTTGTTACAGCAGGCAGGTGTCTAGGAATGAGCAGAGAAATGGAGGCAGGGCCAAATGGTAGGAAATCACTTGTATTGTAAACAGTGGGGGTCCACAGGCAGACAAAAGAACCTCAAGATTGACAGGAAACCACACATTTTGAGTGATCTGTTTCCAGCTAGCAGACAAAGAATGATGGGGAAAGCTGGAAATCTCCTCTGTCAGAAAATAACCTGTTGCTCATTATGGATCCCCTAGAGAAGGGAATAACAAACCACTTCAGCATTCTTGCCTTGAGAACTCCATGAACAGTATGAAAAGGCAAAAAGATGTGACACTGAAAGATGAGCCCCCAAGTTAGCAGGTGTCCAGTATGCTACTGTAGGAGAGTGGAGAAGTAGCTTTAGAAGGAATGAAGAGGCTGAGCAAAAGGGGAAACAGCCCAATTGTGGTGTGGATGTGTCTGGTGGTGAAAATAAAGTCTGATGCTGTAAAGAACAATATTGATAGGAATTTGGACTATTAAGACCATGAATCAAAGTAAACTGGAAGTAGTCAGCCAGGAGATTGCAAGAGTGAACATCAACACTTTAGAAATCAGTGAGCTAAAATGGACAAGAATGGGTGAATTTAATTCAGCTGGCCATTATATCTACTACAGTGGCTGAGAAACCATTAGAAGTAATGGAGTAGCCCTCATAGTCAACAGAAGAATCTGAAATGCAGTACTTGGGTGCAGTCTCAAAAATGACAGAATGATCTCAGTCCATTTCCAAGACAGTCATTCAATGTCACAGTAATCAAAGTCTATGCCCCGAACACTAGTGATAACGAAGCTGAAGTTGTTCAGTTCTATGAAGACCTACAAGATCTTCTAAAACTAACTACTATATTATATATATATATATATATATATATATATATATATACACACACACACACACACAGACACACACACACACACACACACACACACACACACACACACCCTTTTCATCATAGGGGACTGGAATGCAAAAGTAGGAAGTCAAGAGATACCTGGAGTGACAGGCAAGTTTGGCCTTGGAGTACAAGATGAAGCAGGGCAAAGGTTAACAGAGTTTTGCTCTGGTCATAGCAAACGTAGCAAACATTCTTCCAACTACTCAGGAGATGACTCTATGCATGGACATTGTCAGATGGTCAAAACCAAAATCAGACTGATTACATTCTTTGCAGCCAAAGATAGAGAAGCTCTATACAGTCAGCCAAAATAGGACTGGGAACTGTCTGTGGCTCAGATCATCAACTCCTTATTGTCAAATCAGACTTCAATTTTTGAAGAAGGCAGGGAAAAAAACTAGGCCAGTCAGGTATGACCTAAATCAAATCCCCTATGATTATACAGTGAAACTGACAAATAAAGTCAAAGGATTACATCTGATAGACAGAGTGCCTGAAGAACCATGGATGGAGGTTTATAACATCATACAGTGTGCAGTGATCAAAACAATCCCCAAGAAATGCAAAAAAACAAAATGATTTTCTGAGGAAGCCTTACAAATAGTTGAGAAAAGAAGAGAAGCAAAAGTCAAAGGAGAAAATGAAAAATATAGCCATCTGAATGCAGAGTTCCAAACAATAGCAAGGAGAGATAAGAAAGCATTTTTAAGTGAACAATGCAAAGAAATAGAGGAAAACAATAGAATGGGAAAGACTAGAGATCTCTTCAAGAAAACTAAGATACCAAGGGAACATTTCATGCAAAGATGGACAGAATAAAGAACAGAAAATATATGGACCTAACAGAAGTGGAAGATATTAAGAAGAGGTAGCAAGAATACACAGAAGAACTATACAAAACAGGTCTTAATGATTCATATAACCATGATGGTGTGATCACTCACCTAAAGTCAGACATCAAGGAGTGTGAAGTGAAGTGGGCTTTAGGAAGCATCACTATGAACAAAGCTAATGGAGGTAATGGAATGTCAGCTGAACTATTTCAAATCCAAAAAGATGAAGTTGTGAAAGTGCTGCACTCAAAATGCCAGCACATTTGAAAGACTCAGCAGTGGCCACAGGACTGGAAAAGCTCCAGTTTTAATTCCAGTCCCAATAAAGGGCAAGGCCAAAGAATGTTCAAGTTCGTTTTAATTCAGTCGTTCAGTCGTGTCAGATTCTTTGCAACTCCATGGACTGCAGCACACCATGCTTCCCTGTCCATCACCAGCTCCCAGACCTTGCTCAAACTCATGTCTGGAACCTAATGTGAAGAATGGTCAAACTACCACACAATTGCACTCATGTCACATGCTAGCAAGGTAATACTCAAAATCCTTCAAGCTGGGCTTCAACAGTATATGACCCAAGAATTTCCAGATGTACAAGATGAATTGAGAAAAGGCAGAGGAACCAGAGGTCAAATTACAAACATCTGTTGGATCATATAAAAAGCAAGATAATTCCAGAAAAATATCTACTTCTGCTTCAATGACTATGCTAAAGCCTCTGACTGTGTGGATCACAACAAACTCTGGGAAATTCTTAATGAGATGGGAATACCTGACCACCTTACATGTCTTCTAAGAAACCTGAATGCAGGTCAAGAAGAAACAGTTAAAACTGAACATGGTGGAGAAGGAAATGGCAACCCACTCCAGTATTCCTGCCTGGAAAATCCCATGTACAGGGGAGCCTGGCAGGCTACAGTAGTTGGGGTCACAAAGAGTTGGACACAACTTAGCAACTAAACCACCAACCACCTACCAGGTCTGGAGAGGGGCTTGAGAACCTGCATTTCTGAAAAGCAGTCAAGGGGATGGACAACTCTGACTGGAAGGGTCTCAGTTCAGTAGTGTTCCCATTCACATTTTTCAGTGTGTCTGTAAATTTGCCCAAGATTTAGAAAATATAGCCCAAACAGATAATCAGAGTGGCAAAACTATTCTCCCTAAAACTGATTTCCTTAATAAATATTTTGTTATTAAAAAAAAAAAAAAACTGAACATGGAACAATGAACTATTCAAAATTGGGAAAGTGGCACATCAAGGCTGTATATTGTCACCCTGGCTATTTAACTTATACGCAGAGTACATCATGAGAAATGCCAGGCTGGATGAAGCTCAAGCTGGAATCAAGATTGGTGAGACAAATATTTATAACTTCAGATATGCAAATGACACCACCTTAATGGCAGAAAGCAAAATGGAACTAAAGAGCCATTAAAACTCAATATACAAAAAACTAAGATCATGGCATCCAGTCCTGACACTTCGTGGCAAATAGATGTTGAAAGAGTGGAAACAGTGACAGACTTTATTTTGGGGGGGCTCCAGAATCACTGCAGATGGTGACTGCAGCCATAAAAGTAAAAGATACTTGCTCCTTGGAAGAAAAACTATAAGAATCCTAGACATTGTATGAAAAAGCAGAAAAAAAAAGAAAAAGAAAAAGCAGAGACATCACTTAGCCGACAAAGGTTGGTATATTCAAAGCTCTAGTTTTTCCAGTAGTCGTGTATGGATGTGAGAGCTGGACAATAAAAAAAGCTGAACCCTGAAGAATTGATGCCTTTGAACTATAGTGCTGGAAAAGACTCTTGAGAATCCCTTGGACAGTACGGATATCAAATTAGTCATTTCTAAAGGAAATCAACCCTGAATATTCATCGGAGGAACTGATGCCAAATCTGAAGCTTCAATACTCGGGCCATCTGATGGGAAGAGCCGACACATTGGAAAAGACCCTATTCTAACTACCTAACACACCCAAGAAGTAACTATCATACACTGATGCCATGGCCCTTCCGATCTAAGATAAATAAGGACAACAATCCCTCCTCCCCTCGGGAAATTAGAGCTAGCATGAAAAATTAGGGAATACAACCCCAAACTCTTACTTCCCCAGTGAATGTTTCACCCTCTTCATAACCAGCTTCTCAAAGAAACCCAGGGCAGCAACTCCTCACCGGTCTGCTCTCCCTCTGACAGAATGTCCTTGCTTAAATACATTTTTACTTTATTTTCTTAACCTCTCTGCTTCATCTTTGAAATATTTTGCAATGAAGTAAAAACTTTAAATTCACCAGGAACATATTTATATCACTGAATGGTAAAATATTTTAAGTGTAATATTTTGAACCAAAGTACCTTGTTCAAAGTACCTCTGTGGCTGACCTGTTTGTTTTCTGACAAGGGTATCTTGATGAACAAAGTTTTTCAGCTTGATAAAATTCAATTTATCATTAAAAAAAACTATAATCAGTGGCTCTTTAGGTGTGTATTTTCTGAGAAATCATTGTGTTGTGAAATGAAATATGTCCTGCTATACCAGTAAACAAGCCATATCACAGTCGTCAGGAATTCCAGGCTTTCAAATGCAAACTTATGAGCCCAGGTTAAACAACACCAGCCACTCAGTTGCCATCAATCACTTTGTCCACTGCAAGAACTGAATAACTTAGAGCTGGGGGGATGCAAGAAAGTGCAAGAGGCAGCTATCCACCATATTCTCCACTCCTTAAGGTAGAGGAGAAATTAAGGATGTGAACAATAGCCATTCAAAAGGCAAGGTGTGACCCCAGATAACTGAGATGCATATGAAAGAAATTATTTCAGTAAACCTAGACTCTTGCACCTTCCTATACACAGAAGATTGCTAAATCCCTTAGTGTGAGAGATCCAGTGTTCTTTTCATATTCAGATTACCTGCCCCTTGGTGCAAACTTCTATATAGCCTGAATCTTTCCCCCACCTCCTAGGAGGAGTCTCTCTGGGCTACCTGAGATGCTGTTTCCTGGACTTGGGGTCCTCATGATTCTCATCAAATATACTTAACTCTCAACTTGTGAGTATTTTTTTCAGTTGACCGTATATTTGAAGGATGTAAAAACATTATGCATATACATCTAGTGTTTATATTAGTCTATACATCAATTGAGAGAGAATAATCATGGTGAAATGATTCAGTCAAAATGATTCAGTCAAAATGATTCAGTCAAAGGCCATATTATACATCTAAACACTAATTTTCTTTTAACACATCTAACAGTGTGGGTTTGATATAACTCATATGATATAACTATTTTGCATGGTATTTCTTATATAGTAATTTATCCATAAATTATCCATTATATATAGTAATGGTATATATAGTGTGTATATATATATATACATATATATATATATACATAGTATATATATAGTATATAGTATCCATATATATAGTAATTTATCCATAAATTATCCATAAATTTATCCATTTATCCCCTGCCTTTATCCATAGTTTTGTTTTCCATATTTCCCGACACCCATGATAAACTATAGGGTTTCCCTGGCTCAGATGGTAAAGGATCTGCCTGCAATGCAGGAGACCCTGGTTCAATCCCTGGGTCAGACAGATCACCTGGAGAAATGAATGGCTACCCACACCCCAGTATCCTTGACTGGAGAATTCCATGGCCAGAGGAGCCTGCAGGCTATAGTTCATGGGGTAACAAAGAGTCAGACATGACTGAGTGGCTAACATAGTAAACTGGTCTGAAAATATTAAATGAAAAATTCTAGAAATAAAAATTCTTAAGCTTTGTGAGATGAAAATAGCTCCTGTCATATTAATAAACAAGAAATGTCACAGCCATCAGTAATTTCTGGCTTCCAAATGTGAAAGAGGGCAACCAAAACTGCAATCCAGAGGATGCCATCACCCTTCAAGGTGATTGCTGAGGAGCTGGGGAAATGCAAAAAGCAAGGCTAACAAGGAAACAGGATTGGCCCCAAATAGCTGAGATGCTTATGAAAGGAAGGAATTGAGAAAGGAAGTGAGCCCAGAGCCCAGAGGCTCGCATCTTCATATACACAGAATACTAAATTCCTTAATTTGATACCTGACCTTTGATGTTCAGACTGCCTCCTCCTTTTGTTGCAAACTTGTATATAGACTGACTTCCCCCTGCTACTGAGATGCTGTCTCCTGGGCTCAAAGTCCAAACATTCTCACCAAATAAAATAAGTCTCTACTTTCAGGTTGTGACTATGGTTTTTAGTCAACAGTTTTAAAGTGTACACTATTTTAAGTAGTATGATAAAACCTCTCACCATCATACTCATTCCCCTAGGGATGTGGAATATCCCTTTGTCAAATGTATCCTGCCAATAAGTCACATAGTAGATCAATGCAAAGAAATATGGGAAAATAATAAAATGGGAAAGATTAGAGATCTCTTCAAGAAAATTAGGGATATCAAGAGAACATTTCAGGCAAAGATGGGCACAATAAAGGACAGAAATGGTATGGACCTAACAAAAGCAGAAGATACTGGGAAGAAGTAGCAAGAATACAAAGAAGAGCTATACAAAAAAGATCTTCATGACCTAGATATCCATGGTGGTGTGATCACTCACCCAGAGCCAGACATCCTTGAATGAGAAGTTAAGTGGGCTTCAGGAAGCATCACTATAAACAAAGCTAGTGGAGGTGATGGAATTTCAGTTGAGCTACTTCAATTCCTAAAAGATGATGCTGTTAAAGTGCTGCACTCAATATGCCAGCAAATTTGGAAAACTCAGTAGTGGCCACAGGACTTGAAAAGGTCAGTTTTAATTCCAGTCTCAAAGAAGGGCTATGCCAAAGAATGTTCAAACTACTGCACAATTGCACTCATCTCACATGCTAGCAAAGTAATGCTCAAAATTCTCCAAGTCAGGCTTCACCAGTACGGGAACCAAGAACTTCCTGATGTTCAAGTTGGATTTAGAAAAGGCAGAGGAACCAGAGATCAAATTGCCAACATCTGTTGGATCATCATAAAAGCAAGAGAGTTCCAGAAAAACATCTCTTTCTGCTTTACTAATTATGCCAAAGTCTTTGACTGTGTCGTATAGATCAAAACAAACTGTGGAAAATTCTTCAAGAGATGGGAATACCAGACCACCTGACCTGCCTCCTGAGAAATCTGTGTTCAGGTCAAGAAGCAACAGTTACAACCAGACATGTAATAATAGACTGATTCCAAAATGGGAAAGGAGTACATCAAGGCTGTATATTGTCACCCTGCTTATTTAACTTATATGCAGAGTACATCATGAGAAATGCTGGTCTGGATGAAGCACAAGCTGGAATCAAGATTTCTGGGAGAAATAACCTCAGATATCAATAACCTCAGATATGCAGATGACACCACACTTATGGCAGAGAGCAAAGAAGAACTTAAGAGCCCTTTGATGAAAGTGAAAGAGGAGAATGAGAAAGCTGGCTTAAAGCTTAACATTCAGAAAACTAAGATCATGGCATCGGGTACCATCACTTCATGGCAAATAGATGGAGAAACAGAGGAAACAGTGGCTGACTTTATTTTTTTCAGCTCCAAAATCACTGCAGATGATGATTGCAACCATGAAATGAAGAGACGCTTACTCCTTGGAAAGAATGTTATGACCAATCTAGACAGCATATTAAAAAGCAACCCAGAGAGATGGGATAGGGAGGGAAGTGGGAGGAGGGTGCAGGATGGGGAACACATGTAAATCCATGGCTGATTCATGTCAATGTATGGCAAAAATCACTACAATATTGTAAAATAATTAGCCTCCAACTAATAAATATAAAGGAAAAATAAAATAAAATAAAAGCAGACACATTACTTTGTCAACAAAGGTCCATCTAGTCAAGGCTATGGTTTTTCCAGTAGTCATGTATGGATGTGTGAATTGGACTATAAAGAAAGTTGAGTGCCGAAGAATTGATGCTTTTGAACTGTGGTGTTGGAGAAGACTCTTGAGAGTCCCTTGGACAGCAAGGAGATCCAACCAGTCTATCCTAAAGGAGATCAGTCCTGGGTGTTCATTGGAAGGACTGGTGTTGAAGCTGAAATTCCAATACTTTGGCCACCTGATGCGAAGAGCTTGCTCATTTGCTGGGAAAGTTTGAGGGTAGGAAGAGACGGGGACAACAGAGGATAAGATGGTTGGATGGCATCACTGACTCAATGGACATGACTTTGGGTAAACTCCAGGAGTTGGTGATGGACAGGGAGCCCTAGTGTGCTGCAGTTCATGGGGTTGTAGAGAGTCGGACATGACTGAGCCACTGAACTGAACTGAACTGTATGTGTGCTTGCATAGGCTCTAACACTCAAAAGGATCTTTGCTTATTTTATTACTACACCAATGCCACTGAAAATGTACCCCATAAGGCTAACAATAGCTGGTGTCTGAACAGAAGCACTTGAATGTGTCTTACAAAACTGCAGATAGGGGTACAGCTAGTTAAATGATCTTCTTGTAACCTGCCTTTAGTAAACTTGCTTAGGTTGTTCATTCTTTTCTTTAATTACATGCACTCCATGCTTCACACAGTCAATGTAATATATCACCAGATTTCATAACCACCCTTATATATAATGCTTCAGTACTTTTCAAGCCACTCAAGACTTGTAGGACAACTGAAATCAAAATTGGGTCTGCCTGTGTATTCTATGAAGGGCTTGAGACATCAGAGGATCTAAAAACTCCACATATAGAATTTGCTAAGCATTTTTTTCACTAAATATCCATGAAGAAGCATGCAACTGAGATATACCTGCTCAGAACATCAATAACATGCATTTTTTCATAACTCCAGTCCTCTTTCACCATGTCTAAAACCACCCTTCTATGTTATTCCTTAAATAAATCTAGCCCCTTGGCTTTGGGGAGATAAATCTGAAACTTGTTCTCTACTTCTCCCTCTTGGCTACCTGTGGATGAATTCTTTCTCTTCTCTAAGCCTCTTTGTCTCAGCATTTCATTTTCAGAGAGTCATGCAGATGAGCCTGGATCAGTAACATTATCTTGAAATTCTTTATAATTTTATTTCTGGGGATGCCTGTGAGAAAAGGTGGCAGAATTGTTGTGTAGTTTTGATCCACCAGCAGAAAGTGTACATGTGGACTCAGGAAGCATGCATATGAAGTCACTGACCTCATCTCCCCATATTACATATACATCTCTGTACAGGGTACCACAAGATCCCAAAGGAGTGGCAGGGTTGGGATAGGCGCCAGAATTCATTGTGCTGACAATGGCAGCTGCAGCTGCAACAGCAATGGAAACTGTCACTACCTAGAGAGAGAGCAATTTTGCCTGGAAGGAGCAGCAATCAATGGTGAGGATGAAAACAAATCAATGTTCCAATCCAGACTCAATTCTGTGTCATCAACAAAATTATTAACTATCTCACTTGAGTCCCAGGACAGGAAATAGGGAACTTGAGCAATAAAATTATCAGTTAATTATTACAGATATGTGTGCACACATAATCATTGCAATGAAGTATATCAGGGAATATTTAGCATTCAACAAAGACTCCCAAATCTATAATTTTAAAAACTGTTGAAGCACTGCAAAGAAAATATTTGTAGGTATAGAATTAGAAATAATATTTAAAGGTTATATTAAGATTTAAAATTAACCTGAAAGATCGCTAATGGAAAGAACATGCCTTTCATATAAAGTTTTAGGAAACATCAGTTTACTGTATAATTGAAGATATAGGGATAAAATGAACAGATATTTGAAACTAATTTGCTTCTAGTTTCTCATACAAAGTCCACAAATTACAAGAAATTTGAAGGAAATATTTAAGATACCAGATTAAATATATATTTGATTAAAATTAAAATAATTTTAAAATTGAAATTATTTTTACATAGAAAAAATAAATGTTTGAAATTGATTAGGAAAAATATACAATGAAGTAAAAAGGATAAGGCTTGAAATTATATGTATACATATATATGTGTATATATAATGAGATACTTTCATATATATATTTACAACATAATATTGTCTAGATATGAGTAAGCTTCTTCTCCTCTAGATTAATTTTTGTCCTTGAATTTAATGATTAGAATAACAATAAAATGATATTTCAAATTACTGTTCACTTGTATGTGTATACAGACACACACAAGCCCTGGGCACTCATGTCAAAAGATGCTATATTTTCACAGAGCAGATTCTCTTAATCTCAGGGTTCCCATCACCTCCTTGTTTCTCAGGCTATAGATAACAGGGTTGAGCATTGGGGTGAGGATGGTGTAAAAGACAGCCAGAACCTTGTCCTCTGTTGGAGATCAAAGGATTTTGAGTGTAGATAAGTGTAGGCAAAGGACATATAGTAAAATGTTACCACAGTAAGATGGGTGCTAAGTTGAATAAGCTTTCTTCCTCCCTTAAGCTGACTGCATGTGATAAACAGCAAGGAGAACATGATCATAGGAAAAAGCAAAACCAGTGAAAAGCAATAAAAGAAAGAAGCTTGTGCTCACAAATACTGTGTACTCATAGATCCAGGTGTCAATGCAGGCCAGAGTCAACATGGCTGGGACATCACAGAAGAAATGATTGATGGCCCTGGACTGCACTAAGAGATTTGGAAGGCGTATATGGTGTGGGCACTAAAGTTGATAGACCCATTATCCGTAATCCTATTATCATCAACACACACATTCTTCTGCTGATTCTGATGGGATAGTGAAGAGGAAAGCAAATCACCACATAACGATCATAAGCCACAGATGTCAACAACAATGCTTCTGTACCTGCTAAAGTCATGAAGAAGAAGCTCTGCATTCCACATCCGGTGAAGGAGAGAGTTATTTCCAAGGGGAAAATTGCAGGCCATTTTAGGGACAATGGTGGAGATGTAATTTAGGTAAATAAAGGGGAGCTGACTAAGTATGGGTGTGTGGAGATGAATGTCCTGAAAGATGAGAAGGATAGTAAAGAGGTTGCCAAACAGAGCCACTAGGAAAATGAGAACAATGAGAATAAAAAGAAACGAGCCAAGTCTTGAAGGGGGAACAACCCCAATAAGATGAAATCAGTTGATGGTTGATTATAAGTTTCCAAGGGTCATACATATTATTTTTCCTAAAAGGCAGACACAAAGGCAAGTGAGTTAAATATAAAATGATAAGCTATTTTGTTACATTATTTAAAATGTTACAGCTCTTAAAAGGTGGACTGATTTTATAAATTTTACAAAAAAGAAATCTTAGTTTTGAGCCAATGATTAAAATTTGAAAATGTAAACATTTTTCACCAAAGTGTTTCCAAGAAATCTTTAAAATTACTTTAAAAAATATTATTACTATGTCATTAGGATAAGTATGTTTTACTGATCTACAAAGCTAAATTAATATCAATAGTTGATGTCATATTCAAAATATATGCATAGGAAATCAGTATAAATGCATACACTATAAAATTCTACTATGAAAAACTATTTAAGGCAATTAAGAATTTTTTTTCATATTTAAGTTGAATAACATTTGTTGGTTCCTGCGTAGTGCTAAGTCACTTCAGTCATGTCCAATTCTCTGTGACCCCATAGACCATAGACTGCCATGCTCTTCTGTCCATGGGATTCTTCTGGCAAGAACACTGGAGTGGGTAGTCATGCCCTCTTCCAGGGAATCTTCCCAATTCAGGGATCGAATCCATGTTTCTAACATCTCCTCTATTGGCGGCAGGTGTATTCTTTACCACTAGTGCCATGTGTGAAGCTATTAATTGTTTCATCTGTTATGAAATCGAGAATGAATCCATATGTCATGTAACATGTAAGCATAGTCAGTCTCTTCCGCCTCCTCCAAAGAGAGGAATTTCTGAATGCTGTGGTTAACATAAAACCTATGTCTGAATATCTATCACACACTTTGTAGCTTTCAAGAATCTGCTCAAGTTCTGCCAAACAGCATGTGTTTTATATCTTTCCAGTTCTCTAATTCTTGTGTGTTAGAGAAACAATGATGGCAATCTTATTCATTTACTTTTTACCTTTTATTTTCCTGTATTTTAAATTCTTTCTAACTGTACATTAGTGTGTAAATTTAAGCACATATATTTAAAATATCTCTCTCCTAAATCCCAGTCATTCTGATGATAGCAAATAGATATGTTATAAATTAAAAAAGAGCAAGTGAGCATAAAGCACAATTAGAGATGAATATTTTAGGATCCTCTGAAAGAAGAAATTTGAACAGAGGAACAATTGGTCAATTAAATGGAAAAAGGAAAAAGGAATCTTTGCATGGAGGTCAGAAGAATTCTCCAGAGACATTGCAAGTGGAAAAGCTCTACAGATTATGTACTGTTATATTTTCAAATATGATTTTAGAGCCAAGTGTTACCAGACTTTTAAGCAAGTCTGTACCTAAAAGAAGAAGATGCCTACAACTGCACATATACAAACTCAAACATACATTGATACATATTCACACACATAAACAATACATGATGAGATAAAATAATTGGAAAATGTAGTAATGATTACATTTTAAAATTAGACCTGTATCTTCAAATATGTATGACACATTATCATTCCATACTATAAAGAAATATCATTAGACATACATAAAAAAAATCAGGTAATAAAGCCTCTGTCAAATTAAAAAATAATAATTGATAAAAGATTTAGCAAAAGTTTCATAAACAAGATAAATATATATATATATATATATATATATATATATATATATATATCTCAAAATAAGAGAAAATAAAACAGCAAAAGAACACAAAAAGATTGTCCTTTGGAAAGGATATGAGGCTAAGAGAATTAGTAGAAAGAAAGCAATACATATTACTGTTATTCCTAGAAATGCCCATAACAAAATAGTAATGGAGTTAATTATTAAAAAAAAAAACTATTTTTTCAGAATTTATATATTTCAACCAACATATTCAAGCTATGTAAACAGATCACTAAAACATAAGTGAGAAAAATGCTTTATTTAAAGTGTTTCCTTGAGAATCCTAAATGTCTTTATAATATATTTTGGGAAAATTCTCATTTTTGCCTATGAATTCACAATTCTAAAAGAGTCTTGACAGAGAAAATACCAATAGTGAGAAGAACTATCTGTATAGAAATACTAGATAAAATATCCTTAGGTTTTGCAGTAATTTATATTTTTATATTTTAGCAGTATATAATAGATGATGGCCAATTACTGTCAACTTTGCCACCCCAGTCACAAAATGTAATGTAACTATGTTGAAAGTATTGGGAAAGAAAAAAGCATTGGAGGTGGCTGTACAAGGAGTGGGTAAGTCTCCATTCAGTGTCCATAGCAAAGAGTCAAGAGATGGTATTTGATATTTATAATTAGGCACTAGAAAATTAGTATATTGCTAAAAAATACATGGCTCAATAGAGGAATGGATTAAAATAAAATATTTGCCTTAAGGATAAGGAGGGGTGAGTTATGAAACTGCTGTTTTGTTCTATAGGCTATTAAGATCATGTTCTTGTTTTACTTAAATAAAATACAAAGCTTATGGCATGATTAAAAATTGAACTCACAATTGACATGATATTCAATGGTGAAAAAGAGAAAGCTTTTGCTTTACGAGGCAGAAAGGCAAACGTGTATACTTTGACACTTTCAATTTGCATAGTACTGGAAGTATAGTAATCTTAGTTCATAGGTGACATAATCTTATATGTGTAAAATTATAAAGAGTCTACCAAAAATCTGTTCTAACTAATAAATGCAGCAAAATTGCAAGATATAAAATAAGCTATATTTCTATACACTGCTAATGTATAATACTAAGGAGTATTTAAGGAAACAGTTACAACTTCATGATGAAGAACAAAATGCCTAGTAATAAACCCAATAAAGGAGGCAAAACATGTGTTTACTAAAATTTACCAAACATTGCTGAAAGAAGTTGAAAAGACAAGTAAATGGAAAAACATTTTGTGTATATGGGTTAGAAAACTGAATATTGTTAAGACAGCAATACTATTATAAGCAAACCAAAAGTGCAATGAAATGTCTGTTATAATTCCAATAATTTTTGGTAGAAATATAAAAATATATCCTAAAATTCTTCTGAAATCTCAAGTTACTTAGAAAAGTGGAAAGAAATCTTATAAAATATTTGAAGAACACAATCTTCTGACTTAAAACTTACTATAAAGCTGTGGTAATAAAAACAATAAAATACTGGCATAAAGACAGATTTAAACCAACAAAATAAAATGAAATATCAGAAAAAGTCTTTAATCTTCAAATATGTGATCAAATGAATTTGAAAAGCGTCTCTCAACCATTCTATGGGAATGTCGTTCTATCAAATGCTCTTGGGAAAAGTGGATACTCACATGCAATTAATAAAATTGGGTCAATGTCTTACATCATATATAAGAATTAACTGGGTCAAAGTGGCTAAATACAGAGCTAAAAGGATAAACTGCTAGATGAAACACTGTGGGAAAGCTTCATGCCATTGAATTTAGTTGTGCTTTCTTGGATACAACACTAAAATCACATGTAACAACAACAGATACAAAAATAGATAAGTTAGATGTTATCAAAATTTAAAAAAAAATCTGTGCATTGAAGAACTTAACAAGTTGAGTGAATAACCAACTCACAGAAAAATATTTTCAAAACATGTATCAGACAATGAATTGATATAAGGAACATATGAAAAACTACACAACTAAGTGACATCAGAGAAACTAATATGAAAATGGGGAAAGCACTTGAATAAACATTTTTCCAAAAAGAAAAAAGATTAAAAAGTGGCCAAAAGAATAAAAAAGATCCTCTGTATCACAAATTATTAGGAAAATTCAGACCAAAAGAACAATGAGATACCACTTCTCACCCTTAAGTGATACCTTATATCAAATAAACTGAAAATAAGTGTTGCCAAGGATGTGAAAAATTAGACATGTGCAATGCTGGTGGGAATGCAAAATGGTGTAACCACTGTAGAAAGTGCTATTGTAATTTTTTTTAAACAATAAACATAGAAACAGCATGTGATTCAATAATTGTATTTCTGAGTATATACCCAAAATAAATGAAAGCAGAGTCTAGAACAAGTATTTGTACACCCATGTTCCTAGAAAGTTTGTTCTCAATAGCTAACTGGTGGAAGTAACACAGATGTCCACCAACAAAAATGTCCACACACAAACATACAAATATTTTGCATATATGTATGTATGAATGTATATGAATATTATTCAGTCCTTAAAAGAAAGAAGACTATCTTACATATAAGAATGAATGAATCTTGCAGATATTATGCTAAGTAAAATAAGCCATTTATAACAAGTCACACACATGATTCAACACACTTGGATTACTCAGGGTTGTAAAATTAATAGAAATGAAAGTGGAATCGGGGTTGCTAGAGACTGGGAGGTAGGAAAAATGGAATATTAGTGTTTATTGGATACAGAGTTTCAGTTGGGTAAGATAAAAATATTCTGGGGTCTTGTGGGTAATGTTTGCACAGGACTGTCCATGTACTTAATGTCACTGATCTATACACTTAAAAATGAATAAAATGGTAAATATTAAAGTACATATATTTACAAAAATAAATAAAAATATGTTTAACTGTAACTGAAATTATTCTATATTTGCAACACCATATATATTGTATAAAACCTATGGCAGGTTCCTAAACATATGTAGAGAAAATAATATTCCAGTAATATGTGGCTTATGACAACTTGGCAAAAAAAAGGGGAAACATTATATATTTTATAAATAGTGTTTGGATTTAACATGATATAACATGCTAAAATATCCCATGGTATACAATTTATAATAGTTATTTAATTATTGAAAAGTAAAAGATATTTGAAATTACCAATGAAATTATGATCATTCCCATCTATTATATCTTATACAGGCATTTTCAAAAATGTTTCCATGAGGTAGTTAATATTTTCACAGTCTAAAGGTGAAAAAAAAATGCCAAATGGAAAAAAATGAAGACAGCATCATATCTCATATTTGATTCCATGTATCATGACCACCAATGGAGTACTCTTTGGATATTGATGTTGCATTGCTATAGAGTTCTGTCCCATTACATAAAAGACCCCTGCATGTGACAGGGAAGCAGTCTCAACTTTCACATCAGCCTTGAATTCTTCAAGGTCTAAAATGGAGAGATACATTTTTTCTTAGATAAAAGCAATTCAAGTAGCTTATTTTTTTTTCCTTTTTCATTGTGGTTTTATCCATTGGAAGAACAATAAATAACCCATTTCAATTTACAAAACATTTTCAAACTCTTTGATTTGAAAGATTGCTTTAAAAACATTTGCAATCCAGGCATCAGCCATGATGATATCTAAAGGAGAAAAAACATAGCAGAGAATAATGCTGAGTTTTGTTTGAGGGTGAAAAAAAAAAAAAAGCTTAAATCTAGACTGACCAGAGAAGAGAAGTTGGAATCTTTTATTGACCAACTTCATAGTTTGGCACATGGAATGTGTCACAATATATTCTAGGATTAAATTGTATCTAATCTTGACCATAATAACTTGACCTTGAAATTACCACTGACATTTTATAGGAGATTAAATGAGATTCAGAGATTTGAAGTGAGTTTACCTTAAAATATATCATTTGGATAGCTGGATTCTCAGTTATCTGTCTGTCTGTCTGTCTATGTATTCATCTACCTAAATGCATGTCCTATATCCCCTATCTTATACTTCAAATATTAAACACTTTGAGTTAATTAATCTGAAAGTGGGGTGCACTACTTTTTATTCATAAACACAAAAAAGAACTGTAAATGAAAAAAGAATAAAAAGAAAATGAAGTAATTAATATAGAAATTCTATACACGTGGTAGATCAAGTTAATTCAGTGTTAACTCATTCTGACATATTCTATTTAATTATATCACTTGACCTCACAACAAGTTCACATACTATATTACCAAAAAATGGCATCTCAGAACCTCTAAATACAATGCAATTCATGTTTTACTCCCAATACAAAATTGTCCCTACTTAAGAAAATTCACTTACAAAGCAACAACCATATTATCAGCTGTCCAAATTAGACTGTATATATTCATACTTAAATGATGGATAAAACCATCCAAGTGCTGCCCAATTTTCAAATTGAATTACAACTGACCAACTCTTACATCAATATGCATCAATTTCATGGCTGACCTTTTCTATCCTATGCTTATAGAGTTGAAGATAAAATGCTGAAAAAAGTCTCATTGTAGTGGCTCATATATTTTATAAAACCTACAATTTTAAAGCTATAGTTTAATTAGTAAAAAGATAAAAAATTGAATCTTCAAGATATGAAAAAATAGTGTCCTCTAGAATCTGGATAATGCTGAATCTTCCACTGAAGCAAATTTTTTATCCTACAGTGTACTCACTTTTGATCAAAACTACCCCCAAAGATCATTCTTAAAAATAAAACTGGTAGAGTATTTACAGAAGTACAGCAAGAATGTATATTCACTCAGGAACGATTTTTAATTGGTTTTGCTGAAAGGGTTATAAAAATTTTGATTTTTTTATTTAAAAAATTTGATTTTTATAAAAAAAATTTGATTCTACTTTTAAAATTGTCTAAAGCACAAGACGAAATGTCAGAGAAATGTGTATCACCACCTCTCTTCTTAAGATCCCTGAAATATTGTAAATGCCTAGACCTTCCTCAACCTGACTTGCTTTAGTCATGTGTAGAGGCTTGGAAATCAGCAAACCGAGTTACTAGATCAGTTTTACTGGGAGATCTTTGGATGCATTAGTCATATTAAGTCAATGATGGTTCCTAAAAATTGACTTATAAATCAATTTAAATTTTTATATTAAGAATTTTTAGATTGTCATTATTTATTTAGAATGACAGCATTGTAGCATGGCTGTGTATAAATGCTCAAACAGTCCATCTATTTCTTTTTTTTTTAATTAAAAAAAATTAATTGGAAGATAATTGCTTTACAATATTGTGTTGGTTTCTGCCATACATCAACATAAATCTGCCATGGGTATACACACATTCCCTATTTTAAGGATACATAATTTAGTAGAAATTATTTGTTCTCTTGTCTAAGCAAACCTCAGTTAAATAAAATATTCTTTTCAGAGTTCCCTGGCTAATGGGAGGCCTGGATGTATTCATTCTTTATTATAAACAAAAGATCATAATTCTGAATAAACTTATCTTAAGCACTTGTTAAAGAGTCTTTCCTCGTCTGTGTTGCTGCTGCTGCTGCTGCTAAGTCACTTCAGTCGCATCTGACTCTGCGCGACCCCATAGACGGCAGCCCACCAGGCTCCTTCAGTTAGTATTAGTACCTTGTATCTCTGCATTCTCACAAATCCAATGGCTTGGTCAGCTGACAGCAGAATGGTAGGCTTCTTTGAATTATCCAAACAAGTGTACCTATTAATCTATCATCTCTACAACTGACACGTAAACCTAATTAAAGCTCAGGAGCAACAATGATTCTAAGACTATTTTATCAGGAGATTTAGTCTAATGCTTGTTATTATTATTGTTCTTGTATTCATTTAGAAATTTCCACTGAGACTTAGTATGTACGTTATGCCCAGGATGGCCATATGCCAAGTTTGGGGAAGTAACTCTTTTAAATTTTTTAGATGTTTTCACAAGTGAGTTAAGGGTCCAGTCAGTGAAGAAGGAAACAAACACATCTATTTATATAATCCAATATCATTATGTCTCTAAAGTCTTTTAGATCATCTATTTTATATATATTGCAGTTTATAATTGGACGATAATAATATATCTACATATATTAATTTACCTTTAAGTTTTAAATATAAAAGCCAACTTTTATTAAATTAAGTAGAATGTGATTAATTTAATAAAAATACACAAGCAGAACAATTAAACATATTACACATATGGGAGTTATCTTTCACTGATTTTATGTATTACATATTTTCAGTTGTTTCTATTTTGTTGGAAAAAAATTAAACTATAAAACAGTTTTTACTTGTTTAGGATGTAGCACTGTGTTGTGCCCAGTAGTGTCCAAATCTTTGGGACCCCATGGTCTGTAGCCCCCCAGGATCCTCTGTCCATGGAATTTTCCAGGCAAGAATACTGGAGGGGTTTGCAATTCCTACCGTAGGCGATTCTCCCCACTCAGCGATCGAAACTTCATCTTTGTCTCCTGCATTAGGAGGTGAATTTTTTACCACTATGCCACCTGGGAATGCCCTTTTACTTGTTAAACTAATAATAAAAATGATGATAATACTTTGGTGCAATGATATTTAGAATATATTCCATAGTGTATTTTACTGCATGTAATACCTTAAATGTTCTACATTCCTCATAGTGTATAGTAAGTGAAATAACTACATCTTTTATTGGTAGTGTAATATTGATCTAGTTTAAATGTTTAAAAATAATTTTAAGTATATTTGATTTTTGAACTATAGTGTGTCTATTAAAGGCTTCTTTATGTTTAATTTATTTTGAATTCTTTGGGCTTAATGGATTTAAATGCTGATTTATCTCCTCAGATTTGGGAAGTTTATTTTTTTTTTTTATCCTTATTACTTTAAATATACTTTCTGCATCCTTTCTCTTTCTCTGCTCCTTCTGGGGTTCCTATAACTTGTACATTGTTTGCATACAAAACTTTATAATTTTTGTAGCACTTTTAAGCTTCTTTTTGTTCTCTATTCTTTGTGTTATTCTGACTTTGAGCTTACTCATTCATTCTTTGGATTAATCAAGTCTGCTGTTTGTCTTTACTGATTTTTTTTTTTTTCCCGAGCTTAGTCACTGTTTTCTTCAGTTCTAGAATTTGTTTGGTTCTTTTATATGGGTTTAAAACTTTTTGCTAAAACTCTGATTTTGTTCAAATACTGCTCTTATTTTGTTCAGTTCTCTGTGTTCACTTTTAGTTCACTAAACTCTCCTTAAGACAAATATTCTGAATTCTCTGCTGGGCAGGTTTTAGATCTCCATTTCTTTAGGGTCAATTGTGTGTGCTTCATTTTTTAGTTTAGGAATGTCATGTCCCTCTGACCCTCATGAAACTGGTAGCCTTGAATTGGTGTTTGTGTAACTGAAGAAGTAATCACTATTTTCATTTTTTATAGACCAGATTTGACAGGGAAATTTCTGTAGTAAGCCTAGTCAGAGATTTTGAACAGGTCAGCAGGCAGCTATCTAGGGTAGGTTTGCTCACATGTTCCATGGGTGGGTGGGTTTGATGTTCAGGTCTACATTAAAAGTGTATGGTCAAAAACTGTATGTTCATTTGACATTTTTTCCTCAATAGTAGAACTTGAAAGAGGAATAACCTCTCTTATTCCTGTGCTTCACTATACAAGGGAAAGAATGAACAGCTAAACAATTCTTCCTACCCTCATCAATGTGTCTTTTCCCATCTCTGTACTCCATCTGAGTGCTATAATCCCTCCTTTGGAAACCAGAGCTCTTGTGTTGATATCTTTGTGCATGGAAAGCATTCATGTTTTTGTAAGTGATGAAGGCTGTAATCTTTTATTCCACCATCTTCCTGACACAATCATCATGTGTGAACAGGTTGTCATAGCCCTGTGCTGATTCAGAGCAGTACTGCAGCATTTCTCAGCAAAACCACAGAATGAATTAATTCTGAAATACCCCTTTACTCCCTTTTGAATACATCAAAAAGAAGTGAGTATTGAATGCTAATACCTCCCCACAAAACACCACAAAAATCAAGCATGGTATAGAGTCATAGCACTTGGTTTATCATAGAGAAGAAGAAAAAAAAAACTTGAAATGTAAATAAAATCATGAATTTTTATTATTCTCCATATTTTTAAAATTTCTGTGTCAGTCCATTTGAATTATTCATAAAATCACACAACTCAGTGAATAATCACATTTACCCATGTTGAAAATGAAACACCATTCAGTGTTGCCCAAATCCAGGTGACAAATATTTTCATAAAATTTTTTAAAAAATATCCATGAAAAAAAAAATCCATGAAATCATAAAATAAAAACATTCCCATACTATGATACTTGTATTTAATAGACTACAGATGTCTAATTTTTTTAATAAAATTACATAAACAGGGTGAAATATGTTTTGATAATAAAGAATTAAAACGAAAAATCTTTTCTTCTCCCATGAATTTTCCTAATAGTAGGCAATCACAATCAGCAGCCCATATTTTTGGTAGAAATTTTTGCAAGCTAATTCTATTAACTGTGTGGTAATACAACATGCTATGGATATTCAAGATGTGCTTTTGAGATGCAACAACTTTGAAGACAGAAAAAATACTCAGTAGAAAAGTTCTGGGCATATTATGAAGAAAAGAACAAGCCACTGATGATTAACAGTTAAAGGTTTATATGTATATCAAATAATTTTGTGCATTGTGTGTGTGTGTTTGTGTGTATAAGAATTTTGCCTCAATAAACCAGGGGTTGGGGGATAAAAGCATGTCCAATGACTTAGAACTTCCACACTGAGATTACTTCCAAAGACATCCAAAATGCACCTTCAAAAATATTCATAGCAGAAGAATTTGTAATCATTAAACCCTACAGTATTCAAATATGTCCATTAATAAAAATGTGTAAGTAAATAGAGGTTAGCTACCAGATGAGGTATTAAGTAGCAAGGCAAACTAATAACCTACAAAAGTGCAAGTAAATATTAGCAGACATAATGTTTAAGAGAAGAAGCAAAAAAGCACATGATCTATACAAAAATTTGAGTGGATTAATGATTCTATGCCAACACAAATTATAAAAAGGGTTACTTTTAAGGAGATAGAAAATGAAAGAGAACACATGGATGATTCGTGAAGTACTGATTGCAGTTTTTTAGAAAGATAAAACAGTAAGTGATCCATGGAATGATGATAATAATAAAAAAAAATTGTGAGTCATGCCAGTTTATACAGACAACTGCCTTCAATTTGCTACCCAGGTGGCACCAGTGGTAAAGGATCTGACTGCCAATGTAAGAGACCCAATCCCTGGGTTGGGAAGATACCATGGAAAAGAAAATGTTAATCTACTCCAGTATTCTTGCCTGTAAAATCCCATGGACAGAGGATCCTGGTGGGTTACAGTCCACGGGGCCGCAAAGAGCCAGACACAACTGTGCACACACATATGCCTTCGATTTAGTGTGAAGACAGCAGAAAGTTTTAGGTAGGAAGTTGTGCTGTATGATCCTGCAGGTGTAGGGATGCACCAGCTCAAAGGAGATAATTGCTTCTCACACTAATGAGCATAACATCATCAATATGTATTTTGGCTATATAACTCCAAGAGGAATTTCAAGTCAGTCTGGACTTAAATAGAAATAGAAAAGGAACAGAGTCTTATGTTGGGAGACTACAGTCACAGTAACATGATCAACTCCAGACTTTCCTAGACTATGAGAATAAGCAATAATTGTAGTTGAGATGTTCCCCAGAAAGGCACCTTTCTGGAAAACTTAAAAGATGCACAGCCTTTGAGATGTCAGAAAGCGAGATTTTTCTGTAATGTTTCCACAACTTCATGTTAATTACTGAACTTCAGGGATGGCTTTTCTACAAGCTCTGGGTCACTTTAGGGCACCAGGCGATAGAGACACCAATGCTTATCATCTAATTTCACAAAACTTGATAGATCCTGTCTCCCATCCCCCTCTTTCTTTCTCAGTTTTTATTTTTATTTCTCTTTCTCTATCCCTATCCTCTGCTACCTTTCATTGAGTTTATCCAAACAGGGTCACAGAAATAATTTGGGAACTGATCAAACAATTAAAAGCCAATTATATTTACTTTTTCATCTCTCATGTCTATTTCCTAAGACAGTGTACCAAAAGTAATCTTATCAGATATTCCTATATCTCACTGTACTGATCCAATAAGTAGATAACTGAGATGTCACCATTTGAGGAAATATGAAAGATACAGCATTTTTGAGAAGTCAGACTGTAAGATATTTTCCTGTACTGTTGCCATTGTGTTATGTTTGTTATTAGATTGTAGAAATGGCTTTTCTACACAGCTCTGGGTCACATTAGGTCTCCAGGTCCTAGAGAAACAAAGGCTGATTCACGAATTTTACAAATTTTTGATAGTCTCTCTCATCTGCTACTTTTCATTGTGTATATCAAAACAGAAGTAAAAATATTCTTTATGGGTTACCCATAAATTATGTTTTATTTTCCACCCTTCGTGTCTGTTTCTTCAGACACTGTACCAAAAACAATCTTCTCTATAACTAACCGTGAAATGAAAGTGAAAATCTCTCAGTCCTGTCCGAATCTTTGCGACCCCGTGTACTATACAGTCCATGGACTTCTCCAGGCCAGAATACTGGGATGGGTATCCTTTCCCTTCTCCAGGGGGTCTTCCCAACCCAGGGGTCGAACCCAGGTCTCCTGCATCTTTACCAGCTGAGCCACAAGGGAAGCCCAAGAATACTGGAGTGGATAGCCTATCCCGTCTCCAGCAGATCTTCCCAACCCAGGAATCGAACCGGGGTCTCCTGCATTGCAGGTGGGTCCTTTACCAACTGAGCTATAATGGAAGCCTTATACTGATGTATAGGTAAATAAGGTGGGCAGTGTATTCTTGGTTAATCAGAAAGTCTAGAATGCAGTTATCATTATTACTTTTTTTTTTAATCTGAACTTTCTTTTGATGTGTCATAAGAATTTCAGTATCTGTGATAGAATACAAATGCTCACTTCCCTGCCTGATTTGCTGCTATGGCCAAGATACATGCTTACACTATGCATTCAATCCTTCACTTGCAGGGTTTAACTTGGAATTGGGTCAGTCAAAGAACCAGAGTAAGGGAATAACCTCTAAAGGAACATGGATACAACATAAATACATTTATCACATTTCTGGAGAAGCCTATAATATGATTCTGATGCTCTAAATGCCACTCAGAAGGGATAATGGACATATCTTCACAAGACTCAGTCTCATGTTCACACTGGATATAACACCTGACTGTAGTGTTTTCTAACATAATTCAGCCAATTTCTAAAGACTTTATAAGTTGTTCAATTCTTTTAAGTATGATGTCAGCAGTTTAAAATGGGTTAAATTTATCTATGTATTTTGGTTAAATATCCATGCTGCTGCTGCTGCTAAGTCACTTCAGTCATGTCTGACTCTGTGCGACCCCATAGACTGAAGCCCACCAGGCTCTGCCATCCCTGGGATTCTCCAGGCAAGAACACTGGAGTGGGCTACCATTTCCTTCTCCAAAATATCCATGCTAATCCTGTTTAATTCCAAATCTCATTTTGATTCAGTTGGAAAATATTGCCAAAAAGTACCCTTATGAAGAGAGGGTTAGAATCTGGAGTAGGGCTATAAATACAGGGACTGAGGAAGAGAGAGATTAAAAATGTACAAGTAGAAAATACTAAAATTTTTAATGACACAATTGTTTGCTGCAATGAAAGAACAAACATTTTATGTTAACTTGAAATTGTCATATTGACTCATTGTTTTGTGAAAGATGTCTCTGTGTCCCCCATAATACATGAAGTGCTAGTGTTTGCTAACTGGTCTTAAGCAGTAATTGTCTTTTTTGTAGATGGTGATTGCAGCCATGAAATTAAAAGATGCTTACTCCTTGGAAGGAAAGTTATGACCAACCTAGACAGCATATTAAAAAGCAGAGACATTACTTTGCCAACAAAGGTCCATCTAGTCAAGGCTATGGTTTTTCCAGAGGTCATGTATGGATGTGAGAGTTGGACTATAAAGAAAGCTGAGTGCCAAAGAATTGAAGCTTTTGAACTGTGGTGTTGGAGAAGACTCCTGAGAGTCCCTTGGACTGCAAGGAGATCCAACCAGTCCATCCTAAAGGAGATCAGTCCTGAGTGTTCATTGGAAGGACTGATGTTGAAGTTGAAACTCCAGTACTTTGGCCACCTGATGTGAAGAGCTGATTCATTTGAAAAGATTCTGATGCTGGGAAAGATTGAGGGCAGAAGGAGAAGGGGACAACAGAGGATGAGGTGGTTGGATGTCATCACCGACTCAGTGGATATGGGTTTGGGTTGACTCCAGGAGTTGGTGATGGACAGGGAGGCCTGGTGTGCTACAGTCCATGGGGTCACAAAGAGTCAGACATGACTGAGCAACTGAACTGAACTGAATATTGTTAGTGATATTTTTTAAAATTTCTTCAAATTTTAGAGTCATATAGTTAAGAGAGATGAGATAAATCCTTGAACAGCAAGAGATTATTACATTTTTCTGTGTTATTACAATGTCATCACTGGCTGCTTGTGATGGAAAAATTCCCCTTATTTTTCATTTGGAGAGAAAGTTTATAACCAATTCCCATTCTATGAACTAAGTTTTTATCCAGTTAACACTCTAATAAACACTAAATGCTTTATTGATAAGCATATAAAAGTATTAAAATTCATATCATCACTTCAAATTTCTCACCCTGTTACTGGAATGTAAAGTTGCAATTATTATGGAAAACAGTATGAAGTTTTCTCAAAAAATGTTGATATTGAGCTAACATATGATCTAGAAATCTCACTTCTGGGTATATATCCAAATGAAATGAAATCACTATCGCCAACAGATATATCCACTCTCCAGTTTCCTTCCACACTATTCACAATAGCCAAGACATGGAAATAGCCTAAGTGTCCATCAGTGGGTGAGTGGATAAAGAAAATGTGGTAAATATCTTACAGTGGGACTATCACTCCACCTTAGAGAAGAATAAAATTGTATCACTATGACAAAATAGATGAACCTGGAGGACAATAGTCAAAGATATGTTCACCAAGATGCACAAAGACAAATACTGCATGCTATCACCTATGTGGAATGTAAAAAAGTTAAAACTCTTTCTTAAAAAGTAAAATTGTGTTTACCAGGGACTGAGGAAGGAGGGAAATGGGATCTTTTTAGTCAAAGTGTACACAGTTTCAGATACACAAGCTCAGAGAGTTCTGAAGATCTAATATAGAATAGGGTGAGTATAGTAAATTATTGTACTCTAATATATATTTGAAAGATGCTGAGACAATAAATTCTGGGAATTTACTGTAAATTCTGAGAATAGACAGTGCTCATTAAAAATGCACTATGTAAGGTGATGGATAGATTATGTTAATTAGCTTGATTGTGGTAATGATTGCACAATGCATATGTATATCAGAAAGATTCCACAGTGGCTTAGCGGTAAGGAATTCGCCTTCAATGTAGGAGACATGGGTTCAATTCCTGGGTCAAGAATATTCCTTGGAGAAGGAAATGGCAACCCACTTGAGTATTCTTGCCTGGGAAATTCCATACATAGAGAAGCCTAGAAGGCTACAATCCACGGGGTTATAAAAGTGTTGGACACAACTGAGCAACTAAACATCAACAACAACATGTATATCAAATCATCAGGCTGGAGACCTCAAAAATATGCAATTTTATATGTCAATTATACTTTAATAAAATCAGAAGGCATACATTAATATATAAGTGTTGTTTTGTTACCAGTTAGATCAGGTCCACCCTAAATTGTTTGTTGTTTTTCAGTCCTAATTTTGGGAGATTAAAAAGTATTGTACAATTTATATGTTGACTGTTCTCACTAGTTCAGGTATTTTTACTCATACATGTTAGTAAAACTTTTTTTTCCCACAAATTAATTGAAAATACATTTTCTTTTTCTTGATGGAAAAAAAACTGGATCACATAACAGAACAAAAATTAAGCCTTAGAATATAAAATTATTATGCAAAAAACTTCAATTTTTTAAACATCTCTATTAATTTCAGTTCCTTTACTTTCAAAATGAAATATCACTTTTCTTTATGATGACACAGAACTAAATTGACTAACTGAAGCCTGCAGACTAAGGTAGATAGTTTGTATCCATTTTTACAGAATAGATTCTGTGAATCACTCTCCTCAGGGCTCCCTTCACCTCCTTGTTTCTCAGGCTGTAGATGATGGGATTAAGCATTGGGGTCAGGATAGTGTAGAAGACAGCCAGAACCTTGTCCTCTGTTGGAGATCGAAGGGATCTTGGGCGTAGATACGTGTAAGCAAAGGGCATATAGTAGAAAGTCACCACAGTGAGGTGGGTACTGCAAGTTGAATAGGCCTTTCTCCTTCCTTCTGCTGAGTGCATGTGATAGACAGCAATGAGAACATGGCCATAGGAATAGGCAATACCAATGAAAGGCAGCACAAGGAAGAAGACAGTGCTCACAAACACTGTGTATTCATAAACTGAAGTGTCCATGCAAGCCAGATTCACCATGGCTGGGACATCACAGAAGAAATGATTGATGGCCCTGGATCGGCAATAAGGGAGATGGAGGACATATATGGTGTGAGCACAAGAGTTGATAGAGCCCATTATCCAAGATCCTGTTATCATAAGGACACACACTTTTTTGCTCATACGAACAGGATAGTGGAGAGGAAAGCAAACAGCCACATAACGATCATAGGCCATAGATGCCAATATTAATGCTTCGGCACCTCCTAAAGTCAAGAAGAAAAAGCTCTGAATCCCACACTCAATGGAGGAGATAGACTTGTTTTCAAACAGAAAATCAGAGGCCATTTTGGGGACAATGGTGGAAATGTAGTTCAGGTCAATGAAGGAGAGTTGAATAAGTAGGAAATACATGGGTATGTGGAGATGGATGTCCAGGAGAATGAGAAGGATCATCGATAAATTGCCAAGCCAAGCCATTAGAAAAATCAGAATGATGAGAATGAAGGTGAATAGCCCAACTTTCGATGGTGGAAATAACCCCAATAAGATGAAATCAGTAGATGTTTTGTTGTAATTTTCCATGAAGTGTTCATTTAGTGTTTCCCTAAAGACAGACATATATTATGTATAGAGCAATAAGCTATCTTTATTATTTTAGTGAAACTGATTTATTTATAAAAACACAGTGCATACATTAAAAAGAAATTATCTTACCTCTTTTGAAAAAAAAAAATATGCCCACTGTTTGCCTGACAATAAAGTCTTGGTTACACAAGTATCTGTTTACAAAATGTTTTATAGAAATCTATGAATTTGTGAGAATAATGTATTTCTCCAGTGATGTTCTTAGGATACAGATATTTTATTTCTCTACATAAATTCAAGTAACATCAAAGTCAGAACTTACACTTTAAATATATGCATAGAAAATCAGTATAATTGCATAAATTATAGACCTATATTTGAATACATCTTTATAACCTTTATAGAACAATTTTTTTTCTTTGTATTTAAGCGCTGATACCCCTGAAAGTGAGGTAGTCCATCAGTTCATGTTGCAGACCTACCCTTTTTTAGTTATGCTTGCACAAAACTAACAAATCAGTTTTCTTAGATGGCAAATATCATTATGTGTTTCTTTGTTTCAGGAGTCTACCATGAACCTTATTACCAAATAGCATTTGTGTCAAGCCATTGTCTTCCTCTTCACCCAATTTCTGAATGCTCTAGTTAAATCAGACCCTTTTCCTGAAAATCAACTCTCTAATTTCACTGTGGTTTCCATAATTCAGCTCAAGCTCTCCTGAAGAAGACATGCATTCTGTTCATCTGCTTCTCAAAGTTTATATAGCATTATATTTTGCTTTTTGACACCTTTCCCTCTCATTCTTTTTTTCTTTTTGCTTTATTTATTAAAATTCTTCCCGTTTCTCAATAAGTGTGGGGCTATGAACACATATTTTAGCACATGTTCATCATAAAACTCATCTCACATAATAATAAGAAAAGATAGTGAAAGTAGAGAAGAAACTTGAGAAAGGAATCATGGATGTGAGAGTTCAGAAAGTTTGGGAATAAAAAATTTTGAGAAACAATTATTCCTTCACTTAACTGGAGAAGGAGAAAGAACAACCTGGGAGTCTTCTAAATGTAAATGAGTGGGCATACTCTCTAGAGAAAATTCCATCAGTGAGCAAACTCAGAATGCTTTTCTTAAAAAAGAGGTTGCAGTACTTACAGCTTCATAATATTGCTCTAAGACCACAGGTTATCAGACTTTTGAGGAATTTTTCAAGTGAAAGAGAGATACACAAATAGACACAATTAAAAATTATTGAGAAAGATATAAGAAACCTTAATAAAAATTATTCATATCTTCAGAGAAACTTGAGAAGTTTTTAGATCACAGTGGCAAATATAGTGTTATATAAAGGAAATGCTAAGTAATATAAAGAAAAAGCTTTGGAAAATTTAAAACTTTAAAAAGACAATAATTAATATAATATATTCAATTAAAATTTTGAAAGATAAATGGGAGAAAACCTATCAGAAAGGAAACCATAACAATAAAACATAAAAGTTTGATATTTAGAAAATTAATATAAGATAAACCAACATATCATGGGTATTCCTAAAAATGCATATACTACAATAGTTATGGAGTGAATATATCAAACAAAAACATTTCTCCAGTGCTTTCATATGTTAGCAACAATATTCAGAAACCTTGGAAAACAGAAAAATATGAGAAATAATTTATTAAATGATATTTTCTGATAATGTTAACATCCCTTGAAAAACATTTAGCAGTTATCAGTATAGTTGCTCTGTCATGCCCAACTCTTTGTGACCCGATGTACTGTAGCCCACCAGTCTCCTCTGTCCATTGAATTCTCCTGGCAAGAATGCCAGAGTGGGTAGCCATCCCTTCTCCAGGGAATCTTCCCAACTCAGGGATTGAACCCAGGTCTCCTGCACTAAAGGCAGATTCTTTACCATCTGAGCCACTAGGGGAGCCCTAAATCTTCTTGAAAGAAATTATAATACAGTGGGAAGAAGCAATGACAAATAAAATACAGTTTCACAATTATTATATTTTCACATGAAACCAATAAATTATAGAAGATAAAACAATGTCATCAGCCCATTTCCCCAGACACAAAGTGGAATGTAACTATATGGGGGGCATGAGAAGAGAGGAAAAGGGTGAAGGTGGTGATGTAAGGAGGGGGCATCTTCCATCCTTTAGCCTGTGTCACAGATGAAAGACTGGTTTCAGAATTTTGGAATCAAACATTAGAACATAAGCATATCAGTTTTAACTATGTAAATTCTGGAAAAAAAGAAATCAGATTATTTCTTAGTGAGTAGGACAAAAAAGCTTGGAAACTGGACAAAGTATAAGCATGAAGGAGAAGTAAGAAATATAAATTTTTATTTACCAGCCTCACTGGGTAACTGACATGTGTCAAGGATTGTACCAGGATTGTTTATTCAACTCTTAAGGTTGATATAACCATCGACATTTTGTAGATGATGATAAAATATTCAGAGACCTTAAGTGACTTTCCCTTGATTCCTTGCTAGCAATTTAGATGTTAGATGAATAGATAGATATTTGTACATTAAAATATTAAAAAGAGATATTATGTTTTATCCCTCAGTTTTGTTTTGTTTTTTTTCTCTTGTGTGATCTTAGTTTCCAAACCAGGGAGAGAACCCAGGCCACAGCAGGTGAAGTACTGAGTCCTAACCACTGGATCTCCAGGAAACTTTCCTATCTCTCAAAAATTTTGAGGTAACCATTATGAAAAAAAGAATAGTTTTCTTTTAAAATGCTTTAAACTAAACTAAAATAAAATGAAACATTAAAATGCATGATGAAAGAGGGTTAAGATGTACATAAGAAATTACTTTATGCCCAAATAAACTGGTCTAGTGTTTACATTTTACTGAAAACTCTTTTCCCCTATTTTCTGCTGTCCTTACCATATTTTCACTTGTTCCCTCCAACAGTTCAGTGCTAATGAAAATGTACACATTATTCTCAGAACCTCTAAACTGACCTTAATTCATATCTGGCCACCAATACAAAAATGTCCTACCTGCGAGATTTTGATTACAGAGATACAGCCATATTATCTTCTTTGAAAATCAGCTTGTAAATGTATGTATTCAGAATAATTATTCAGTTAATCCATACATCGTGATGAGGAAAATCTAATAACATCTTTCAAGGGTTGACCAATATCAAAATGAATTGTAAATTGTCATTACAGAAATTCACTATATATTATTTCCTTGAATAGATTTTTTTCTGTACTTTATTCAGTTGATAATTAAACTTAAGAAAAGTGTACATACTACTGATTCTTATATTTATAGAAGAAACAGATTTTCAAATACAGTCTCATTATTAAAAGAATGAAAAATTCCTTTCTATAGGGGTGCAGTGAATTATATAACATTGTACCTTGATCAAGTGGCAGATCTGGTGAGATGACCACTATGAGTGAGACAATGGTGTGGTTTTCTTTGAAGTAGAGATTTTCTTTTCCTGTACAACTTTGCTTTTGACCAAAGGCAGTCTCAAAGAAACAACTTTTGACTACTCAATAAATCTGGAAAATTTGCTGTGATCATTTTCATAGGTGAAACAAGACTGTGTATTTACCAAGGAAACCTTAAATTGGCTTTGCCAGAAGTTTTATAAAATATTTTAGACTAGTTTTGTTTTTGTTAATAGTCCAGTTGTAACAAACAAAAACAGACTCTTGACCAGATATACATGGGTCTCATCCTCTCTTTGCAAGATCCCTGAAAGAGTGTGAACGGTTGTCTTTCTCCAAAGGAAAGTTACTCACCAGTGAGACAAAAATCTTGTAAAAAAAAATTAAAAATTACCCTATTAGTTTTCAGAGAATTTTGAACCTATTGTCACCATAAAGTTTGCCTAAGTTCTTTGAAATTTTTGGTCATACTTGTACCTGAATATTCATAGATAATAATTATATTGCATTGCCAGTAGTTATTTAGAATTTACAGTGTTTTAAAATGGCTTTCAAATATTCTGAATCACCAGAACAATATCTCTGGGATCCAGCCAAGAATAATTCTCCACAATATCCTTTAATGGAATTTGACTTAAAATTCCATACTTTTTCCAAGTTTTTATACAACAGATTCTACTAAAAAGGACCAAGAGTATATAATTTGCATTACTTTAGTGATTTGGATTAATATTCTCATTAAATATTTTAGTATGTATATTTAATTGTACACAGAATGTAAAGTATGAAATTTATAAGAGATATAGTGCACACAATATTTGTACACACAGCTTATAATACACAGAAACCTAAAGGTAAAACATTAGTGGCTACATTTGAGACATATCTGAAGCAACAATGTATTTTCTAAATTTAAAGTTTATCTTACAGAAATTATTCAGGTATTATTAGAAATAGTGGATGTGTTTCAATTATCCACATTTTTTGTGTACTTCTAAATTATATATTTTCATGAAATTCCACAATGATGAGTCATATTACTAGATAGAAACTAGGAAGATGGGTAGGCTAATAACTTGAGAGAGAAATAAAAATGATTACTAGTATATATACTTTGAGCTTGGATTCATATTAAAGATTTGTTCACTTTGCTTTACTGAGTAAGCATGCAATATAGAGTTTAGGGTCAAAATTATGTCTAATCTTAATTCTGTCAGACATGCAAACTGGGATTGGTGGATTTAACTCTATGAGCCTCTATAAGTGAGCAAATTAAAATCACAATAAAATATAATCTCACACAGTTAGAATGGCTATTATCAAAGAACAAATACAAGAAGTGTTGCTAAGCATGTGGAGAAAAGGGAATTCTTCTTCAGTCTTGGTGAGGATGTAAACTGATACAGCCACTGTGGATAGTATGAAGATTTCTCAAAATATTAAAAATAAATCTAGCAATCCATCTTATAAGTATGTACCCAAGGGAAATAAATTAATATTACAAAGAGATTTCTCTCTTCTTATGCCTATTTCAGCACCGTCCACAATAGCTAAGTTTCCGCTAATAAATAAATTGATTTTTTTAAATGGGAAATATATACATGTATATGTATATATCCCACTGAAATATTACACAACCTTAGAAAGAATATACTTCTATTTGCAACAACATGGATGAGCTTAGAGGAAATTATGCAAGGTAAAATAAGCCAGACACAGAAAGGCAAATATTGCTTGAATTTACTTTTACCTGGAATTTAAAATAGTCAAGTTTACCGAAGCAGAGAGTAGAAAACCTAAAGGGAATTATAACTAGAGAAATTTGGGTCAAAGGTTGAAATATTTCCATCATACAAGATGAGTAAGTTCTGGAGATTTAATGCAGAATAATGGAAATAGTAAATAATAGTGAAAAGTAAACAATAGTCTATTGTATACTTAAAAAGTGATAGGAAAGTAAGCACTAAGTAACTTAAACAGAAATAAAAAGGTAACTATGTAAGTTGAAGTATATGTCAGTGACATTGATTTGATGATGAATGTGTATATATATTAAAGCATCAATCTGTATGCCTTAAATATAACCATTTTTATTTGTCAATTGTAGCTTAATAAAACTAGAAAAAAGAGTTATTATAAGATTGTATGAGAAAATGTATCCTGGTCACATTGCACATGCCTTGAATAAGCTATGACTGAACATTAGCTGCAATATTTACCATCTTCATCATCATCATTGACAGTAAAATCTACATAACCATATCACTCTCATCTACACCCTTGTCATCTCAAAATTTATCCGCCAGTATGGTTCACAGAATATTCTTATATTCATTCCTTATGATTTTAACAAAGTATCCTAGACTACAAATGAAGATGTTGTTATTATTTCACTGGTATTTTAGTGATATGCACTGAAAGTTAAAAAAATAAAATGCGAAAATTAAACACAGGATGATAAATACTTAGTATAATTTGTGTTTGGAAAAAACCTAGGCAGTTGTAATATATATAATATTATACAAAGTCAAAGATCCCAGTTATCTTAGCTTACAGAAGTTTTATCAACTTTATTTCAATAATACTAGAGAATGTTTTTCTTCCCTCTTAGAAAAGTTTTGAACATTTTCACCTTTTGAAGACTTTAAACAAATAAACATCAGTTGTTTAAATGGTAAAAAAAAAACAAAAAAAAAACAAACAAAAAACAAACAAACAAACAAAAAAAGAATACCTGAGTAATTTGCACAAGATGACCTGAAATTTTGAAAATGAATTATTGCCTCAGAAATGTCTCAAATTTGGTGATTATAATTTTACCTTTATTAGAAGTTCCATTTTATATTTTTGTGCAAGATTGAGATAAGAAATAATTTAATTGAAATTAGCAGATTCATATAAATTAAGTGTGCATAAACAGTACTAAATTCACTCTGGAACCATGTATCTACTGTGCTCATGAGAAGGTGACCATATTTTCACTAGTAAATGAAATCCAAAAATGAAGTTTATGAATAATATAAATTATTGACTATAATATTAATCTCACTGTGTTTCACTACTACTTCACAGTATATTATTAAGATGGACACCAATTGTTTCTATGATTTTTTTAATAATTTATTTTTTATTTTTAGAGAGATTTTCTGTCTGAATGTATACAGTGTTTAAACACTCCATTTATATTTAATTGCATAATACAGATACATGATCTTTTAAAGCCATTTCAATTAGGTATTTTTCCCCCAATTTTCTGGTTACTGAGATGCCTTAATGGATTGACTAATTATGCCAGTTATTTATCAAAAGTAGTTCTTTGTTAATTTAAATCAAAATTCTCTTAATAACTTGTAGAAGAATCTCAACTCTTACGCAATAAATAAAAATAAGAATACAATTAGAACGTTTGCCTTTTATCATGTTCCCACTTTACACTATCATTGAATTGGATAGCTGATGATGGTCTTACAGTCATCATATGATTAAAGTTATTTTTCTAAGCAGACTGAAAATTTTACAAATACATATATTCATCTCTCACCTCTATACTTGATGTTTTAGATAATTCCATGAAGACTCAATAGCAACCACAATTCCTGTACTACTCTAACTAGAAATTAAGTATAACATTTATTTTGCGTGTGTGTTCACCTTGGAAAGTCCACTGAAACTTCACTAATTGAGGTCAAGTCACTAAAGGCTCAGATTGGTCATAGGCCAAGAGTGAAGAAGAAGTTCTGAAAATGAATGTCTTTAGATATTTTTACAGATGTGTTAAGAGTCAATTTGGTGTGAAAATAAGCACATATATTTATTCAAATTATTCCTGTTATTATGTCTCTAGTGTGTTATGGAATCATATATTTTATATTTTGTAATCCAGTAAGCACATAAAACACTGGAGTACTTCTTTCTATTGTGTTCACTTTATTGCTCTTCAATTTAAAATTTTCTGGCAACCCTGTGTTGAACAAGTCTATCTGCCATTTTTCCGATAGCATTGCTCACTTTGTGTATTTATCATCTTTTGGTAATTCTTACAGTATTTCACACTCCCCAGCAGCCAAAAGATTATGACTCTCTGAAGGCTCAGATGGTGATTAGAACTTTTTAACAATAAAGTATTTTTAAATTAAACTATGTACATTTTTAGAAGCAATGCTCCTATACACTTACTTGAATATAGTAGAATGTAACATAGCTTTTATATGTACTAGGAAACAACAACAACAAAAATTGTACATGATTCTCTTTATAGCCGTATTTGCTTTATTGCAGGGACTTGGAAGCAAATTTGAAATATCTGTTAGGTGTACTTATAACGTGGAAACAATTTAATTTATTTGCCAGTTTTGAACATATTGAGTAGAAATTGAATGCATTAAAATGAAATGTGGTAAATTTAGCATGGACTTATAAGAAGAAGTTCTTAAAATTCAAACAATTAATGTGTTAAATGTGTTAATGTGTTCTTAAAATTCAAACAATTAAATTTTGGATATTATTTATTTTCAAGTTGTTTCCTTTATATTGGAGTTTACCATTAATTATAAAACAAGTCCATAATTTTATAATAGGTATTAAAGATATTGTAATTCTCTCTTTGATGAAATGGTGTTTAGATAATATTCAATATTGCATTTTTTTTTACAGGTGATGTTATACACGTTCTTAGATTTCGTTTGGTCTAAGTGTTTGCATTGACTTCTTTCTCTTGGTAAGTGATATTACTAATGTAGTTTAACAAGCATACTCTCTAAGCTTTTGATATACACATAACATAAAATTTGCCTTTTTAACCATTTCACTTGTACAATCCAGCAACATAAAGTACATCCACATTTTTGTGAAAACATCACCAACATTCTTTTTCAAACATTTTTATCATCCTGATGTGAAACTTCTCACTATATAAACAATAATTCTCTGTCCTTTCCTCCACACAGCTCTTCTAACCATGGTTCTGTCTCAATGATTATTTTTTTTTAAGTTTTTATTTTGTACTGGGGTATACCTGATTAGCTAACAATGTTATGATAATTTCAGGTGAACAGTAAAGGGACTCAGCCATATGTATACATCTCTCCATTCTACCCCAAACACCCCTTCCATCCAGGCTGCCACACAACACTGAGTAGACTAACATGTGCTGTACAGTTGGTCCTTGTCAGTTATCAAATTTAAACATTGCAGTGTGTACATGGCCATCCCAAACTCCCTAACTATCCCTTCCCCCCAGCAACCATAAGCTCATTCATATTATTTCATTTTAGATTCCACACACAAGGGATGCCATATGATATTTCTCCTCTGTCTGACTTACTTCACTCAGTACAGCACTTTCTAGGTTCATCTATGTTGCTGCAAAAGGCATTACTTCATTCTTTGTAATGGCTGAGTAATACGCCATTGTATGTATATACCATATCTTCTTTATCTGTGCCTCTACTGATGGACATTTAGGTTGCTTCCATGTTTCAGTGATTGTAAATAGTGATGCAATGAATATTGGGGTACATGTACCCTTTTGGATCACGTTTTACTCTGGATATATGTCCAGGAATGGGGTTGCAGGGTTATATGCTAACTCTATTTTTAGTTTTCTAAGGAACCTGCATACTGTTTCCCATAGTGTTTTTATTTTCATTATTCTGGGAGAAAAAAATTGAAAAAGATATTGCTGTGATTGCCTTTTATCAGAGAATGTTCTGCCTATGTTTTCTCCTAAGGGTTTTATAGTGTCAGGTCTCACATTTAGGTTACATTCCTACCAACAGTGAAGGAGGATTCTCTTCCCTCCACATCCTCTCCAACATTAATTATTTGTGTATTTCTGATGATAGCCATTCTGGCTGGTATGAGGTAATATCTCACTATAGTTTAGATTTGCATTTCTCTAATAACTAGCAATGTTGAGCATCTTTGCAAATGTATAATAGCCATCAGTTTGTTTTCTTTGGAGAAGTGTTCATTTAGGTCTTCTGCCCATTTTTTAAGTGGATTGTTTGATGCTATTAGCATTGTGAGCTATTTGTAAATTGGAGTGCATGCTAAATCACTTCAGTCATGTGTGACTCTTTGTGACTCTGTGGACTGTAGCCTGCCAGACTCCTCTGTCCATGGGGATTCTCCAGGTAAGAATATTGGAGTGGATTGCTATGCTCCCCTCCAGGGGATCTTCTTGACCCAGGGATTAAACTTGCATCTCCTATGTCTCCTGTATTGGCAGGAGGGTACTTTACCACTAGTGCCAACTTATTGGTCACATCATTTGCAAATATTTTCTCCCAATCTCTGGTTTGTCTTTTCATTTTCTTTATTGCTTTTTTTTTTTTTCTGTGCAAAAGTTTTTAAGTTTAATGCAGATACTATTTATTTATTTCTGTTTTTATTTTCATAATTCTGGGAGAAAAAAAATTGGAAAAGAAATTGCTGTGATTTTTGTCAGAGAGTGTTCTGCCTATGTTTTCTCCTAAGGGTTTTATAGTGTCAGGTCTCACATTTAGGTTTTTAATCCATTTTGAGCTTATTATTTTACACAGAGTTAATCTAATTTCATTGTTTACATATAGCTGTCCAGTTTGCCCAGTACCAATTGTTGAAGAGACTGTCTTTCCAACATTGTGTAGTCTTGCCTCCCTTGTCATGGATTAATTGGCCATAGGTGTATGCATTTATTTCTGGATTTGCTATCCTGTTCCATTCATATTTATTTTTAATTTTGTGTCAGTACCATACTGCTTTGGTGTCTGTAGCTTTATAGTACAGTTTGAAGACAGGTAGCCTGATTCCTTCACCTCCATTTTTCTTTCTCAAGATTATTTTTTATCTCCATATAAATTATGACATATTTGTTCTAGTTTTGAGACAAATGCCATTGGTAAACTTACAGGGATTGCTTTGAATCTGTAGATTGGCTTGGGTATTATAGCCATTTTGACAATATTGAATCTTCCAATCCATGCACATAGTATATATTTCCACTATTTATGTCTTCTTCAGTTTCTTTCATCAGATCTTAGTTTTCCCAGTACAAGTTTCTGTTTCCTTTGATAGGTTTATTCCTAGATATTTTACTTTTTGATATAATGATAAATTGAATTGTTTCTTGAATTTCTCTTTCTAATTTTTCATTATTGGTGTATGGAAAAGGAACAGATTTCTGTGTATTAATTTTGTAACTTGTAACTTTACTAAATTCACTGATAAGTTCAAGAAGTTTTCTTGTACCATATTTAGGACCTTCTGTGTATAGTATCACTTCATCTCCTAACAGTGAAAATTTCAGCTCAGTTCAGTTGCTCAGTCATGTCTGATTCTTTGAAACCCCATGAACTGAAGCACACCAGGCTTCCCTGTCCATCACCAACCCCCAGAGCTTACTCAAACTCATGTCCATTGAGTCGGTGATGTCATCCAACCATCTCATCCTCTGTCATCCTCTTCTCCTTCTGCCTTCTATCTTTCCCAGGAACAGGGTCTTTTCCAGTGAGTCAGTTCTTTGCATCAGTTCAGTTCAGTCACTCAGTTGTGTCCAGCTCTTTGTGACCCCATGAACCTTAGCATGCCAGGCCTCCCTGATCATCACCAACTCCTGGGGTCCACCCAAACCCATGTCCATTGAGTTGGTGATGCCATCAAACCATCTCATCCTCTGTCATCCCCTTCTCCTCCTGCCCTCAATCTTTCCCAGCATCAGGGTCTTTTCAAACGAGTCAGCTCTTTGCATCAGGTGGCCAGAGTATTAGAGTTTCAGCTTCAGTATCAGTCCTTTCAATGAATATTCAGAACAGATTTCCTTTAGGATGGACTAGATTGATCCCCTTGCAGTCAAAGGGACTGTCAAGAGTCTTCTCCAATACCACAGCTCAAAAGCATAAATTTTTTGGCACTCAGCTTTCTTTATAGTCCAAATCTAACATTCATGCATGACTACTGGAAAAATCATAGCTTTGACTAGATGAACCTTTGTTGGCAAAGTAATGTCTCTACTTTTTAATATGCTGTCTATGTTGATCATAGCTTTTGTTGATCAAAGCTATGTTGATCATAGCTTTTCTTCCAATTTGGATTCACTTTACTTCTTTCTCTTTTCTGATTGCTGTAGCTAGGACTTTAAAACTCTGTTGAATAAGAATGGTGAGAGTGAACTTCCTTGTCTTATTCCTGACCTTAGAGAGATTGCTTTCAGCCTTTCACCATTGAGTATGATGCTAGCTGTAGGTTTGTCATATATGGCCTTTATTATGTTGAGGTATGCCCCACCAAGCCCAATTTCTAGAGAGCTTTTATCATAAATGGGTGCTGAATTTTGTCAAAAGCTTTTTCTGAGATGAAATATATTGAGATGATTATATATTGAGATGATAATATAGTTTTTGCTCCCTAGTTTGTTGACATGGTGTATCACATTGTTTGATTTGTGAATGCTGAAGAATCATTGCATCCTTGGGATGAATCCCACTTTATCATGTTGAATAATCTTTTTAATTTATTGTTGGGTATGGATTTCTCTCATTTTGTTGAGGAATTTTGCATCCATGTTCATCAGTGATATTAGCCTACAATTTTCTTCTTTTGTGGTATCTTTGTATCTTGGTATCAGGGTGATGGTGGACTCATAAAATAACTTTGGAAGTTTAGCTTCCTCTGTTGACTGTGGTTTTCTTTCTGGAGGCTGCAGGACTGTGGTTCTTCTTGATTCTTCTCTCTGACCTCTGGTGGAAGAGGCTAAGAGGCTTGTGCAAACTTCCTGATGAGAGGGACTGGAGGTTGGGAAAACTGGGTCTCCTCTGGTGGGCAGGGTGGTGCTCAGTAAAACTTGAATCTAATTGTCTGCTGATGGGTGGGGCCATGCTCCCTCCCTGTTAGTTGTCTGGGCTGAGGTCACCCAGACCTGGAGCCTACCTGCTCTGTTGCTGTAGTTCAGTCTGTAAGTTGTGCCCCACACTTTGTGACCCCATGGCCTGCAGGACACTAGGCTTCCCTGTCCTTCATTATCTCCTGGAGTTTGCTCAAATTCATGTCCATGGAGTTGATAATGCTATCCAACCATCTCATCCTCTGTCCACACCTTCTCTTCCTACCCTCAATCTTTCCCAACAAGGGTCTTTTCCAGTGAGTCTGCTCATCGCATCAGATGGCCAAAGTAATAGAACTTCAGCTTCAGCATCAGTTTTTCCAGTGAATACACAGGGTTGATTTTCTTTAGGATTGACTCATTTCATCCTCTTGCAGTCAAAGGAACTCTCAAGAGTCTTCTCCAGCACCACAGTTCGAAAGCATCAATTATTCAGTGCTCAGCCTTCTTTATGGTCCAACTCTCACATCCATACATGGCTACTGGAAAAATCATAGCTTTGACTGTACAGACCTGTGCCAGCAAAGTGATGTCTCTGCTTTTTAATATGCTGTCTAGGTTTGTCATAGCTTTCCTTCAAATAATCAAGCTTATTTTAATTTCATGGCTGAAGTCACTGTCTGGAGTGATTTTGGAGCCCAAGAAAATAAAATCTGCCACTGCTTCCATTTTTTTCCTTCTCTTTGTCATGAAGTAATGGAACTGGTTGCCACAATCTTAGTTTTTTGAATGTTGAGTTTGAAGCCTGTTTTTTCATTCTCCTCTTTCAACACCGTCAAGAAGCTTCCCTGCTGGTAAGCTTCTCAGTGATAAAGAATCTACTTGCAATGCTGGAGACATGAGTTAGATCCCTGGGTTGGGAAAAATCCCCTGGAGAAGAAAATTGCAACCCACTCCAGTACTCTTGCCGGGAAAAGCCATGCACAAAGGAGTGTGGTGGGCTCCAGTCCATTAAATCACATAGAATCAGATAAGACTTAGTGACTAAACATACATAAGAGGCTCTTTAATTCCTCTTTACTTTTTGCAATTGGAGTGGTAGGGCTACAGGCTCTATGGTATGGCTAATGGTGACCTCCAAGAGGTCTCACATCAAGGGACACCCCCCAGGACACAGCTGCCAGTGCTGCTGTCCTGGCCACAAGACACTGCCAAACCATGCCTCTGCAGGAGACCCTCCAATACTCACAAGTGAATCTAGCTCAGACTCTAGTGAGGACACTGCTCCTGTCTCCTGTGCCCTGGTGTGGACATGGCTTTGTTCATGCCCTCCAAGATTGGAGGTCCTGTGGAAGTCCTGCAATCCAATTCTGTTGTCTTTTAAAGTCCGCTTCCCTGGGAATTTCTAGTCCCTTTGCTGGATCCCCAGGCTGGGAAACCTGATGTGGGACTCAGAACCTTCACACTAATGAGAACTTCTTTTGTATGATTGTTCTTCAGCTTGTGGGTTGCTAACCCAGCAGGTATGGGATTTGATTTTATCGTGATTGCACCATCTCATTGCATCTTATGTTTGTATTTCGATGTGGGGTATTTATTTTTTTTGGGTGAGTTCCAGCATCTTCATGGAAGTGGGTGTTCAGCAGCTAGCTGGTATTTTGGTACATTCGCAGGAAAGGATGAGCACATGTCCTTCTACTCCATCATCTGGAACCAACCTAGTTGATTATTTTTAAACTAGCTAAATGGGATGGTCCAGATTCTTGCAAACAGGTAAAGGACATTGTAAAGGTGCTCCTAACTGCTTATTGCCCACTGCCAGTTAACTTGCTCCTCACAGGCCAGTCTGAGATCTCCTCATTGGTCTCATAACTCACACCTCAGGAGGGAGAGAGGAGACACAGTGGAACATGAGGAGGCTGCAGATCGGGTAGCAGGGGCCACTGCAGGATTGCAAGACTTGGCTGTAGTTCAATGGCAGGCAGAGAGGTACCACTGCAATGGTGACAGCTAACTACATTCAGTTCAATTCAGTTCAGTCTCTCAGTCGTGTCCAATTCTTTGCAACCCCATGAATTGCAGCATGCCAGGCCTCCCTGTCCATCACCAACTGCCAGAGTCTACCCAAACCCATGCCCATTGAGTCGGTGATGCCATCCAGCCATCTCATCCTCTGTCGTCCCCTTCTCCTCCTGCCCCCAATCCCTCCCGGCATCAGGGTCTTTTCCAATGAGTCAACTCTTCGCATGAGGTGACCAAAGTATCGGAGTTTCAGCTTCAGCATCAGTCCTTCCAATGAACACCCAGGACTGGTCTCCTTTAGGATGGACTGGTTGGATCTCCTTGCAGTCCAAGGGATGCTCAAGAGTCTTCGCCAACACCATAGTTCAAAAGCATCAATTTTTCAGCACTCAAGTTTTCTTCGTGGTCCAAATCTCACAACCATACATGACCACTGGAAAAACCATAGCCTTGACCAGACGGACATTTCTTGGCAAAGTAATGTCTCTGCTTTTTAATATGCTATCTAGGTTGGTCTTAACTTTTCTTCCAAGGAGTAAGCATCTTTTAATTTCATGGCTGCAGTCACCATCTGTAGTGATTTTGGAGCCCACAAAAATGAAGTCTGACACTGTTTCCACTGTCTCCCCATCTATTTCCCATGAGGTGATGGGACCAGATGCCATGATCTTAGTTTTCTGAATGTTAAGCTTTAAGCCAACTTTTTCACTCTCATCTTTCACTTTTTTCAAAAGGCTTTTTAGTTCCTCTTCACTTTCTGCCATAAGGGTGGTGTCATCTGCATATCTGAGGTTATTGATATTTCTCCCAGCAATCTTGAGTCCAGCTTGTGCTTCTTCCAGCCCAGCGTTTCTCATGATGTACTCTGCATAGAAGTTAAATAAGCAGGGTGACAATATACAGCCTTGACGTACTCCTTTTCCTATTTGGAACCAGTCTGTTGTTCCATGTCTAGTTCTAACTATTGCTTCCTGACCTGCATACAGGTTTCCCAAGAGGCAGGTCAGGTGGTCTGGTATGCCCATGTCTTTCAGAATTTTCCACAGTTTATTGTGATCCACACAGTCAAAGGCTTTGGCATAGTCAATAAAGCAGAAATAGATGTTTTTCTGGAACTCTTGCTTTTTCGATGATCCAGTGAATATTGGCAATTTGATCTCTGGTTCCTCTGCCTTTTCTAAAACCAGCTTGAACATCTGGAAGTTCACGGTTCATGTATTGCTGAAGCCTGGCTGGGAGAATTTTGAGCATTACTTTACTAGCGTGTGAGATGGGTGCAATTGTGTGGTAGTTTGAGCATTCTTTGGGATTGCCTTTCTTAGGGATTGGAATGAAAACTGACCTTTTCCAGTCCTATGGCCACTGCTGAGTTTTCCAAATTTGCTGGCATATTGAGTGCAGCACTTTCACAGCATCATCTTTCAGGATTTGAAATAGCTCAACTGGAATTCAATCATATCCACTAGATTTGTTCATAGTGATGCTTTCGAAGGCCCACTTGATATTCATATTCCAAGATGTGTGGCTCTAGGTGAGTGATCACACCATTGTGATTATTTGTGTCATGAAGATCTTTTTTGTACTGTTCTTCTGTGTATTCTTGCCACCTCTTCTTAATATCTTCTGCTTCTGTTAGGTCCACACCATTTCTGTCCTTTATCAAACCCATCTTTGCATGAAATGTTCCCTTGGTATCTCTAATTTCTTCATAAGGTGTGTGTTTTGGAAAATTGTACAATAATTTTTTTGTGATGAGATCTTTTAAAAGGCTACTCTCTTAGTACCTTTCAAATATAAAATATGGCATTTTAAACTGTAATCACCATGCTGTTCATTAAATTCCCAGGACTTATTTATCTCGTAATTTTAAGTTCCCATATTTTACATACCTTCACCTTTTTCACTTATGAATTTTTATAAACTTCTTGTAACTTACTATAAGGTTTGAAGTATTTTATAGTTTTATATAATATGGATTTCCCTCTCACATACATTATATATGTGTGTATATATATCCATAAATAATATGATTGTATTATAAAAAGTAATTTTTACAAATTTGTATAATTTTAATGGGAGAAAAATTAGACTTCAGTCATCTTTGACTTTCTATAATTGGTGCTTTGGTGATTATAATTGGCAACATAGAGAGACAGATACAGTTTTAGATACATGTATTTATAAAACAAATATCTGTGACAACTTTACTATTATCAAGGTTTCAGAAATATCCATCTTTGCACACCTGAAGAGATAAGAGCTTTCTGGAGGTTTGAATAACAGATATCCTCTAAATATTTAGTATGGAAATAGACAACAATATATACTTCAAACATTTTCCCTATAATATTTTATGGAGAAAATTACTCCTGAGAATATTTTTCATTGCCTCTAAAACATCTTTATTTCTAATGCTGTAGATAATTGGGTTAAAAGTAGGTGTGAGGATGGTATAGAAAATTGCCAGGGATTTATCCTGGCCTGGAGTGTGGTACTTTTTAGGTCTCATGTATGTGAAAATAAAAGGCCCATAGTACATTATTACTACAATCATGTGGAAGAAACAGGTAGAAAATGACTTTTTCCTTGCCTCTTTTGATTTCATTTGGAGGACAGTATGGAGAATTTGGACATAAGATGCAAAGATTAGAGAGAAAGGGATAAGCAGGAAAATGATGCCGCTTACATAAACTCCTCGTTCATAGCGTGTTGTGTCCACACAGGACAACACCAACATGGCAGGGACTTCACAGAAAAAGTGATCAATGGCTCTTGAGCCACAAAAGGGAAAGTGAAGTGTGTAAGCTGTGTGAACTATGGAGTTGATTATCCCAATAAACCAGGCCCCTCCAGCCATGAGAACGCTGACATAGTCATTCATAAGCATGGGGTAGCGCAGTGGGTGACAGATGGCTACATAGCGATCATAGGACATTGCTGCCAGGAGAAGGCACTCACCACCCAAGAGGGTAAGGGATAGAAATATCTGGAAGCCACAGGCTGCAAATGAAATAGTTTTGCTGCCTGACAGAAAGTCAGTGATCATTTTGGGAACAATGTTGCTAGTATGCAAGATATCCATAAAAGAGAGATGGCTGAGCAGGAAATACATTGGAGTGTGGAGTCTTGATTCCCTGTGGATAAGGATAATCATCATTGTATTTTCTGCTATAGTTATAATAAAAATGATGACTATAAAGGAGAGGAAAATCAGACTTGTTTGGGAAGAAGAGAAGAGTCCCAAAAGAATGAAGTCACTGCTGGAAGTGTGATTCTCATATTCCATCATGAAATCCTTGTTTTACCTGAAATAAATAAATAAACAAGAGATAGAGTGAAAAGAAAGAAAAATTAGCATAAATCTCAACCTTCTTTACATTTAACTGTATAATAAGATAAGCATATTCATTTTTGCTATATTTTCCAAGTAAAGCCAATGGACTCTCAGATAGTTTTTTAATTGGACATGTATTACACGATGGGCATTTATTTGCTGAACAAGTTAATTATTTTATTCATTATGAAATAAACATAATTTGTATATACTTTATTTATATAAGAATAAATTTAATTATATATTTAATTCCCTGAAATGCTAACACTGTTTTGCTGTCATTTTAGAACTTTTAAAGGGTTAGCATATGAATGGCTTTTGCAGATGTATGCATGTGTACATGGCTCTTGCTGTTTCTACTGGTTTGACCTGCAGCTCAGTAAAATTTGGCATAAACATAGATTCAGATTGAAGACAGTGGTGTTTCTTGAGAACTGGCTGATTATAATTTAGTCTCTAAAGTCAATGAATATTACTGCAACTCATATGTAATATATCAATATCCAAAGTTGTTGACTTTTTCCCACTGCATAGAATAATTTTGTCCTTCTGGTTTTGCTTTTTCCATTAATAGCTTACTTAAATGTAGGCATCCTGAATCAAAAAAACACTTCATTTTAGTGTTAAGAATGGACAGTGTCTATTAATACTAAATTCCTATTGGTTAATAGAGTCTCTGGACCATTGTAGCTTCCCAGATTCTTATTAAGGAAATTATTGACTTATGTTTCTATGACCTCTGATATGAAAGGTCTTCAATGAGGCATCACTTAAATTTATGCTTTTAGACAGCCTGTTTTGTCTGCACAAGTATATTTATTATTTTGGTTTCAGATATTGTATGCACTCCGTTATATATTCCTTAATATATTTATTACCTTATTTCTATCACCTAACTTTAGGAGGTAGGGGAAATATGAGTGGCCTAAAATGAGGCACCTAAAATTTTTGCAACTATTTATTGTAAAACTTAGCTTAACTGGTCATTCAGTCACCTGAATATTCTCCAATGAAACTGGAAAGTTTGGGGAGGAAAAAAAAATGTCTGTGACTTCCAAGGTCTTGAATGAAAAAGTTCTTGAATCCAAAGAGGAATACTCTAGTGGTGAATTTCTTTACTCAAAGCTAAAAAATGGAGTAAACACATGTTACATATCATACAGTCTTTCACATATATACAACTCTTACTCAAGTTCCATTTAGGATTTGATCCATTTAGGATCAAATTTTCCTGGTTTACTAATACTAAATGCCAGAAAAAAGAGGCAGCATGTAGTTTATATCCCTGTATCTTCTAAACACTAGAAAGCTAAATAGAAAATATTATAATTTTTAGATATTGTTTTAAATTATAAAAGCAGCATGTGTCAGTCTTTCCTTAAAGGAAATAGAAATACTTTGTATTCTTTATTCAGTGAATGTACTACACTCAAATAATTTTCATCATTTTGCCTTTATCAAGATTCTCAAAATACAGTATGTATCCATGCATTTTGACTTGACTCATAATACCTTTTTCCTTTTCTATTAGATCTCTTATTATATAAATTAGGTTTATAGACTATTTAGATTTAAGTAGATGCCAATTACTAATCTTAATATATTATTATATGTTATATATTATAATATATTGAATATATATAATATATATAAATATACTTAACATAGTATAGTTAAGATTACATATTTATAAGAAAATTGTTTGTGTGCTCCTATAATTGGTCTTTAAAATTTTGACCAAAAGGCAAAGAAAGATAAAAACCTGATATCATTTCTAAAAAAGATTTATTTTAAAAAGTGTTTGATATGTAAACCCTGGCAATATTAATTCCATGGAGAATATGTATATTTTATACTATGTAACACTACTATTTTTATTTTTAAACCTTTCTTATAAACTTATAATATCACTTATAAAAACTTATAATATGACTCACTTGACATGATATTTATAAGCTCTATCATAAAATATTGAGTATCAGATTTGGTTGATGTACAAATTATTCAAAATATGTCATTGTTATTAAGAATTCAGCTGACTAGAATGAAATTTCATGGAAGGGGCAATAATCAGACAGTGAATCCCTTAAACATGAATAGAAAAAAATCACTACTCTCTTTTAATAAGCTGATAGGGAATATGGGTACAGTAAATGGACAATAGATATTACCTAACCTGGTGGTATGTATGCTTTGACTCAAGTAATTATATTAGCAAAGTGGAAATATAAGGTAAAAATGTCTTAATACTTTGAAGAGATAAAAAAGAAAATATAATTCAGATATATATTTCTAAGTATTTAATTTTATGTCTTGTCATAGTACAAAGCACCAATCAGGTATTAAATTATATCTGAAATAAATTTCTTTTAATTAAGGATAATAATGGTACATTGTCACTGAGTTTTTTTTAAGATTAAATGAATCACATTAAACAATACATTAAATAACACATACACATACACAGGCACACACATGGAACAAAGTCTGGCTATAGTAAATACTCAAAAAACAAAGACTACTGTTCCTGTTATAATCATTTATGTGATTAGTATAATAACATTTCTATCATTAGTATATTAGTACTTCTATAATTAGTATATAATTTATTATTTAAATGTACATTTAGCAATTACATTCTAAGTAAACTGAGAGAGAGAGAATCTCCAGGTTATGGGAGAATATGGCCAAGGGAATAAAAGTAAATTTCAATGCTATGAATGAGAAGTATATTGGCACTCACTACTTTTTAAAATTGATCCAGGAGGCTCTCTGGTAATGATTCCAATTTAACATATTGAATGAGAATATGTGAGTTGGCTTCCTCATACATTTACACACATACAGGAATATGTGAGAAAGTAAAACAACTCTTTATTCTGAAATCAAATCAGCTGAGCTGTTCACCATTTCATTTTATAATAGTCAGGGGTGGTGTCATTAGACACTTCTTGCCCTTCAGACTTTTCAGAGCATTACATTATGTCCCAAGGAATTAACGCAGGGTGATCTTACTTCTACCTCTTTTTGCTGCCTCTCCAGCAACATTGAAACTCCCAAGTAAGCCCCCTAAAATAGTAGCACCATGTATAACTGCCTCAGTCAGAAATCAGAAAATTATTCTGACTTCTCTTTATGTCTGCCATCTTTCATGTGCAAATCACCATCTCCTATTTTATGTAAATCCTTTCACACATTATTCCTTCTCATGGGCTGTATACCTTATGTGGCCATGGTGGTTCTAAGGCATCATTTTACTCTTCTGTTTTAATTAAATAGACCTATACAGGTTCGGCACCACTAGCATAGTATTGCAAACATTTTTAATTCTCCTTAAATCCAGTAAAGTATGGCCAATTAAGTAATTTTTTTACAACAAAAAATGTTTGCACTGGAGGCACACACCTTTCTTTTCCTTCATCCTGCTAGTTAGAATCTGAATGTGGATGATGCTTGGTCCTGCAGTCTTCCTGAAAGGGTTGTACAGGGAACAAAGTCCAGGCAATAAAGAGCACAAAGCTGTTGGTCATTATGCAACCTACTGCCTCCAATTCAATTTTCTGCCTCCAACAATACCCCATCAATATATTTTGCCCTAGATCAAGTTATTCTTTCTGGAGCACTGTTCTAAGAATGTAAACAATCTGTTGGTTGACATTTCATGACAGAGAGAAGGAAAGGAAGGAAATAATTAATGAAAGAAAAAGAAAGAGACAAAGAAAGAAAAAGAAAAAATAAAACCCCCCATCTTTTGTTCCCATTTACCATAAAACTGAATTATTTCTATTTATACAACATAGTTTTTCTTGTACTTCTGTTCACACCCATATTCTTTCTTCCACAAAACCTTTCATCCCAAAGGGTTTTATGACATATTACTCTCTAAGATTTTATGTTAAATTTTTCTTCTGTGGAGACTTCCTTGCCCTCTTTAGATCTTTCTCTCTTGCTTTTCTTTCTTACTCAGAAATAGACAGCACTGTCAGGATACTATGTTTGAGCCATAGCTTTACTGTCTAAGTTTATTTGTACTCTTTGCACACTGAACATAATCTATGTATTCCTTCTTATCCTGGTCCCCAAAGTCTTCTCATGGCCCACATCTTATCCCATTCCACTTTACCAGCTTCATAGTACCCAGAGCAGGAAATTCTTGCAGAGTCTTTTCACATCTAATACATTAACCTCACTGGTGCCTCAGAAGCTACCATGACCCCTTCCTGGATGGTGCCTGGTCTTTGCTCATACCACTCAGGAGTCTGTTTCTTTATCATCTTTTCCAGAGGCATAGAATAATACCTCATTTTGGCTACGAAATGGCTGAGAGTTTGTTTATAGGAGACGGAGAACAGATTTGGGAGGAGCAAGGAAAAATAGAGGGGACACGCACCACCTTGAAGTCTTGTAATGTGTGGCTTCTGAGAAGGAAAACAGAAAACCTTTGTAAGGCAGCACAGAAAATCAAGTCTCCATGGGACTGCCAAAGAAGGAAACAAAGGAAACATGATGAAATACTTTGTGTGAAGGGAGGTGGGGTCACTGAGACAGAGCAGGTCTTCCTCTGGGTACAGAAGAAGAGTTGATGTAGGATAAACATATGATGAAGAAGGGAGATACTAGCTTCTCTGACCCCTTTCCCATCATTCCCTCTTTTCTTTGCACATTTTATTTCTACTCTTACAGGCTTGAGTGTACACTGTCTCTTAATGTTTCTGTGTATGACTTTGACCATAAGGAGTTTTTTTGGCAAAGTGATGTCTCAGTTAGAAGCTTCAGACAGGCCACTTGGTAGACATCATTTGCTGCTACATTGAGAGTCTCCTGGGAGTTTGGGTGTCAGTAGATAAACCTGATTATTCCATAGACTGACTATTACGGTGAGCAGATTGAAAAGATGAACTCACTTTCCCTAAGTGATTCTGCTTATTTTCATTTTTAACAGATTCATGAGTTGATTAAAGGATCACCAAATAAACTGACTATGTAAATGAATGGATCAAAAAACATTCAGTCAATATATTAACTTTACAAATAATTATTTTGACAGCTAAAACTTAGCATTTTTAAATGTCAAACAAGATTTCAAGCATTTTGAATTTATTAGCATGTTACAACTATTATTTAACCACCACAAACTGATTAGGGCCCAAAGGCATTAAACATTTCCAAGGTTATGCAGATTAATCAGAAAAATCCAAATTATCTAATTCATGCATCTTCCTCTATACAGAAAAGCACTCCAATCAGTAATCTGGGGTATCACTTTTTTTTTTTTTTTTTTTGGTGATTATCACTAATTGCTTAAAGCTTCACTTCATATATCTCCCAGCAAAAAAAAAAAAAAAAACCCAGAAAAATCCTACCTTGCCTATTTGGTGCAGTTCAAGAATTATCTGAGAGGCTTATCCCCCAGTCTACTGGGAGATCTAACCACATAAGGTCCCTGAACAGATCTAGCCTCCTAACTATGTGCACTATTCTTTCAGTTGAGAAGAACTAAAATTGAACCTTCTTCATGATGTTATGATAGTAATTAAAAATAAGAGAATAAAAGTGAAATGTAAAGCAAATGAATTTGTAATCTAATTAATGAATAAAATATACTTGTTTATTGTTATTATTATAGTTATTTTATCATGGTAAACTGCATTTTCTCTATCTCAATGAAGTTTTAACAAATCCATTTAATGTAACTCAGGGTCTATTAAAATAAAATATTTACTGAAATTATCCTTTGTTCAAGAATGGGTAAGTTTAGGGGAAATAAACAAGGCTTAAAGTATGATTAAATGTCAGAATTACAATAGAGAATCTGAAACACAACATTCAGGGTCAAGACAAATTCACCAGTAAGACTTTCTTCTAAATCTCTAGGGGACACTTACAATTTGAAAGTGTACAACTTCTTTTTTTTCCCATATGCTTTTTGATATTGTCATCTTTAGATCATACTTCTCTTTAATTCAGATAGAGAAAAGAATTCTGACAAAAATGCTATTCACAAAACTAAAATGTTGTGAAAGGTAAGACTGAGATCATCAAAACTGTCAAAGGCTCATTTAAACATGTTATTAAACTATTTTGTTATAGTTTGTACTTAACTGCTTTGTTTTTGGACAGCAAACACACCCACACGCACACACATATACATATATATATATATATATATATACACACACACAGATGTATTGGTGGTGTTGTTTAGTCACTAAGTCATGTCTGACTCTTTGCAGCTCCATGGACTGCAGTACATGAGGCTTCCCTCTCCTTCACTATCTCCCAGTGTTTGCTCAAACTCATGTCCATTGAGTTGATGATGCCATCCGACTATCTCATCCTCTGTTGCCCCTTTCTCATGCTACCCTCAATCTTTCCCAGCATCAGGATCTTTTCTAATGAGTGGTCTCTTCACATCAGGTGGCCAACGTGTTGGAGCTCCAGCCTCAGTCCTTCCAATGAATATTCAGCATTGATTTTATTTAGGATAGACTGGTTTGATCTCCTTGCTGCTAAAGGGACTCTCAAGAGTCTTCTCCAGCTCCACAATTTGAAAGAATTAATTCTATGGTGCTTAGACTTCTTTATGGTCCAACTCTTACATCCATACATGACTATTGGAAAAAACATAGATTTGACTACAACGACCTTTTTTGGCAAAACAATATTTCTGTTTTTTAATACACTGCCTAGTTTTGTCATAGCTTTTCCTGCAAGGAGCAAGCGTCTTTTAATTTTGTGGCTACAGTCACCATTCACAGTGATTTTGGAGCCCAAGAAAATAAAATCTGCCAGTGTTTCCACATTTTTCCCATTATTTGCCATGAGCTGATGGGACCAGACACCATGATGTTAGTTTTTATCTGCAACTATTTGCTTTGCAAAACCAATGACCTTTTTAATGATATGAAATATTTTGACTGAAAATTATTGTAAGTATATACTTGGACCATAAAGAAGAGTGCCGAAGAATCGATGCTTTTGAATTGTGGTGCTGGAGAAGACTTTTGAGATTCTCATGGATTCCAAGATCAAACCAGTCAATCCTAAAGGAAACCCACCCTGAATATTCATTGGAAGGACTGATGCTGAAGACAAAGCTCCAGTACTTTGGCCACCTGATGGGAAGAGCTGACTCATTGGAAAAGATCCCAATGCTGGGAAAGATTGAAGGCAAAAGGTGAAGAGTGTGGTAGAGGATGAGATGGTTAGATTACATCACCGACTCAATGGACATGAATTTGAGGAAACTCCAGGAGATAGTGAAGGACAGGGGAGCCTGACATGCTGCAGTCCATGCACTACATATGACCACAGACACACAAATGATTAATAGCTTTAGTCACAACAGTTCCAGACTGAAAAACAAACAACAACAAAAAAAATTGGGGCATGGCTTAGCAACTGAACAACAACATCAACTCATTCACCAGGAGAAGGTAAGAAATATACCATTAACATCCAAATATTAAATGTTTGTGTAACCAAGTTTTTTCTTCATCTTTGGGCAAAGAGTAACTGCTAGAAAAATGTTTCAAATTTTCAGTAGCATGGTTCCATCAATAGAGTGAAAGTATTTTGTTGTAATGAATAATTAAAATAAACAAACACATATAGTTCCAAGCCTAATGGAAGTGATGGATTTGTTGTTTGTTTGTTTTTTTTTAAGTCTAAATGAATCATTCACAAATGAAGATGTAAAAATAGGTAATAAAGTAATGCAAAAGTGCAGAGCATCATTACACATCAAAAAAAGCACAAATTAAAACAAAATGGGTGACTATATTAAATAGAATAGACCAAATGAAGAAGGTTATTAACACCCACAATTGTTATCAATTTGAAACAACTGTTATTCATGTGCTTTGCTGGTGGGGGCTTAAAATCAAATATCCACTTTGAAAATAGATTACTAAAAAGTTAATCCTGCATCTACCAAAAGAAATAAAAACATATGATTATACACACACAAAAAGGATTAATAGCAGCTTTAGTCACAACAGTTCCAGGATGAAAGAAAAACCCAGATGGCTGTCAACAAAATAGTGCATAAATAAGTGATTATATAGTCTGACAAGAAAGCAATTTAAAGAAAAAAAAATAACTTACTGATACAGGTAAAAATATGATAGATTCTTTATGTCATATTAAGTTGAAAGACCCAAAATAGAAGAAAAATATTGTATGTTTTCACTGCATTGATATGAAATCCTAGTATAGATTAACAAAAATAGAAATCAGACCAGTGTTTGTATCTAAGTTGAGGGATTTCCTCAGAGAAGGGCATGAAGAACCCTTCTGGTCTGGTGAATGTTTTGACTCTTGCTACAGCATTTAACTTAAGATACAGATACTGTTGAAACTGGTTGAAAGACACTTTTCACATGTGAGTATTCTGTTTATCAATTATACCTCAATTAAAAAAATCAATAAACTTCAACACTGTTTGACAGACTTAGTTCATTCTTTGAACAAATATTTATTGTGAGGTGTGGTGTTGAAACATTTCAATCAGGATTTGTGATTAACAGACTTTTAAAAATCCAGAGTTTGGTTTGTTGATGACAGTTTAGCAAGTAATTCGAAGCTGGAAGCCTTTGTTATTTCAAATTAAAATAGAAATAGCAGAGCTATAATGTGTTTGTAACTTCACTCAATGAAATCTTGTACAATCACTCTGTGTCAAATTTATAAACATTATTTTACTTTTGTGTAGATCCTAATTTTACAAATCCTCCTGTTCAACATTGATTGTCATTTAAACACATGCAACTTTATTAATTCATTTTTCTAACAATGACTAAAATAAGGCAAAAAAAAAATAGTATTGCAGGTCCTTGCAGAATATTGCTTTCCCATGGAGAAGACAGGCCTGATGAGAGCTCTTCATTGGCTGATGGATCACTAGAGGAGTCCTGTTATCTTGCCCTGAGTAGAAAAGAACATATGTGGCTGTTGTTGGGTTTGGTTCAGAACCACTACTTATTTACCAAACTGTAAGCAGAAGGACATAGCCAGGAATCACTACATGGGCAATCCACCCACATATCAGTCACTGACAGGCCTGTGCATAGACACATTTTCCTGGGACTGTAGCACCATCATCCTTTGACCAGGGACCCTTCCACCAGCGCAATCTCTTCTGTCCAGTAAGCCCCTGTAAGGAGATTTGGTGTGAATATCAAGAACTGTATGAGCAGGGTTACCCCTGAAGATGCTACTGCTGTTGTCCATGAGAAAGATCCTTACTGCTAGAATTTATTTTAGTTCCAGAGAGAAGAAAACCTAGCTAATCCCACATCTTTTTAGAGGCAGGGGTTCAGCACTTCCTGTTTGACCACAGCTCTTTCTGAAGTTAAGAATTCAAGATCAGGTTTGTATATTTGTAGAGATGAGACGACTTACATTGCAGTTGGGAATATAGGGCTTAGAATCCTTTAGAATCAGAATTCTATTTGAAGTCAAGCACATCGCTCCCAAATATATCCTATCTAACCATTGTTTAGGTAGATCTGAAGGGATCTGGTAGATGTAATCAGTAAACCAAAAGGATAATGTGCTGAACCAACCTGGCTCAATCACTTGTAAGACATAAGCCCTGTACCCACCACACATTGCAGAGGAATATATAAGGACTCAAGGAGAACATGTGCACAACATCACAGAGCAAGTTGGAGTGCTGAGGCTCAGTACATTCATTGAAAACCAGAGTCTTGATACTCAGTGCCCACTGTGGGTGGTGGCCTGTGCCTAGGCACTGGGGTCAGCTTCCATGCTCAGGGTCACCAGGTCCTAAGACTGTAACCAAGCAGGACCCTATGGGCCCTTTCCAGGACAGTAAAGCACCCCCACCATGTCCTCCGTCTGCATATTATCTGTAGAAAAAATTTAGCTTCCTAGGCCTTCCATGAATTTCAAATAATAAATTTATTCAGAAGTGAGAGAATACAGAAAGAAATGAAAAGAGTCAAGCAAGACAAAATAATAGTTTAGCCATTAAACAAAGTCAAGAACCTTTAGCTCCACCTCAAGGACTATAGACAATATTCTAAGCCATGTTCTTTAAGTTCTTTTGCAGATACTGAAACCAACCCCCTTCCCCAACCAGGGGAAATAGGTTATCTGTATGCTGCCCACAAGTACATAAACCCCAGACCATTTGGAACCAGAATGTTGAGATTATTGACTGCCAGTTACTTCACAACCAACTAATCAGAAGAATATCCATGAACTACCCAGGTACCCCCAAACCACCCGCACTCACTCTGGCTTTAAAAACCTTCCCCTGAAAATAAGAACATGTGGCTGGACCAGCCCCAGTGCAGCAAGGCCAACCTCATCAATATAGACCTCTCTGATCTGAAGGACCCTGACTGGATGGGGAAACCAAAGCAGCAGGGTGAACAGAAGCCAGGGAGTCAGCTCCTCTTCAAGGAAGAACAGAAGGTGGACAGAGGAACCTGCCAAGAAGTAAGTGGTTTTCCTCCTGAAGCAGCATCAGCAGGCTGACTTGGGGAAGCTGCAGCTGGAGGCAGAGGTCAAACTCAAGAGACAAGCAGTGCTGGAATAATGTGGAGGAAGACTGGATCCACCAGGAGGAAGAGGACCGGATCCTGGAGCAGAAAGGGGAGGAGGACTGGATCTGGGAGATCCAGACTGAAGGGAGAAGGTACAACAGGAGCTGATTAAGCAGGAGTCCCTATGGAAGAAGCAACAGCAGATCCTGGAGTAGCAGCGGCTGGGCAAGCCCAAGTCCAGGTCCAAGGAACCCCAACCCAAATCCATCCTCCAGGAGTAGCCGAACAGTGACCAGGGACCCAAAAGTGCCTTTCCCACTGATAACTGAGCCCAGTTCAATTAGACTCCAGCCTGTCCTAGGCCTCGGCAGCTACCACAGAGTCCCAGAGCCTGCATTTGGGAGGCGTGCCTCCCCAGCCTCTTGAGTCCCTGGAAGCTTCTCCATGATGAACAACAACTCCAACAGGAGCACCAACCTAGACTGGGAAACATCATCAACTGCATCCTCCCTGGGTCTAGTGGTCAAGTACACAGGCCCCAAGCAGTTTAGGGAGCCCAGCAGCAAGTCCAACCAACCAGTTATTCACAACAGTCTATCCCATTGCTGTCCAGAAAAGTGAATGACTCTCACAAAAATACAGTGTTAGAAAAGCTGAAGAAGTGTGATGCCAACAATTACATCATCCCATTCCACAAGGCTGGCTGCCAGTTCCAGGCACTTCATTGCTGCTATTCTGACACCCAGGAGATCTACAAACGGACGGGCACCTGGCGGAAGAGCATCACCAAGAAGATGATCAACAAGTTGTTCAAGTACAGGGCAGACTGGAAGCAGTTCAGCCTGATGCCAGCCAAAACCATGCGCCTCAGCTGGATGCACTCACCATCCACAGTCACTCGTGGCTTCCCAGGTGGCCCTCCGAACCAAAGAAAATGCAAATTCGCAAATGACCCCCTTGCAGTGGAGTCCGAAGACGCGCCTGCCGAGTGGATATTTCCTTTCTTCCTTTTGGGTAGGAAGTGTGCAGAGTCACAGTTTTTCAGAGGCTTCTAGACAAGAGAAAATCCTTCCTGAGCTCCTTGCACACAGGACAGGGGTGTGTCGAAAGCAGTCCAGCTCTGATTTCATTGGCCACAGTTCCTTGTTCCGCTGCAGGAAGGCTGGCATATGGGGCGGGGCTTGTGTCCCAGAGCTCCAGATAGAGGATTCCTTTTACTTGAAGTTCTTAAGTGTAAATTAATTTCCTTTGCTTTCCTGTCTCTCACCTCATCCCTTTTACACATGACCTGACACCTCTCTTGTTGGCCAGCTGTAATTGCGCAGGATTATAGGACTGAGACTTGGTCTTCCCTCAGAGAGTTTGAATGTCTGTAGGAAAGGAGTTAATGTTGGGGAATCATTTTCATTTGAGACATTGTATGATATTTGTTGTGTCTGCTGTTGCGTCTACTGCCAATGTTTATATCAAATTCTACGATTTCTGAAGGGGAAAAAAAAAAATTGTTCCTTGCTACTGAGAAAAACTTTAATGAAGATAACCAGTTCACAAAAAGCACTGAAATCTGCGAAGTCGCTCTCTCTATCTTTAGTCACTAAGTCGTGTCCGAGTTTTGCGATCCCATGGACTGTAGCCTGCCAAGCTCCTCTGTCCATGGGATTCTCCAGGCAAGAATACAAGAGTGGGCTGCCATTTCCTTCTCCACTGCAAAATCTGTCTTCTGCTAAAATAACGTTTATAACTGGAGGGTTCTCCCTGCCATGCAGTCATTGGGAAGGTGAATGGTACTCTGCTGGTGTCTGCCCAGTACAGGCAAGTCCAGCCAGGATAGCCCTCCCTCATTATGTTGGGGGTATGCTTTGTTCAGTTTCATAAAAACTGATTTTGGTAATGTTAAAAAAAAATGAAAAATTCCCCAAAGGCCATACTGGAGTTTGGGTCTTTTGAGCATTAGCCACCCAAATTCCTTGTTTGGTGTCCTGCACTAAACATTGCACTTTCCTTCACCACAACCTCATATCAGTTGTTGTTATTCAATCACTCAGTTGTGTGATTGAACTCATGCCCATTGAGTCAGTGATGCCATCCAACCATCTCATCATCTTGGCCCCTTCTCCTCCTGCCCTCAGTCTTTCCCAGCATCAGGGTCTTTTCTAGTGAGTCAGCTCTTTGCATCATGTGCCAAAGTATTGGAGCTTCAGCTTCTGCATCAGTCCTTCCAAAGAATATTCAGGGTGATTTCCTTTAGGATTGACTGGTTTGATCTCCTTGCTGTCCAAGGGACTCTTAAGAGTGTTTTCCAGCACCACAGTTTGAAAGCATCTTGGCTTTATTGCACGTCAGCTAGTGAATCTGTTTTGTTCAGTTAAAAAAAAACAAAACAAAACAGATGTGCATTCCTTGGAAATATGTTAATTACCTCCTTTATTGGACTCCCCATCTTATCCTCTGCACCCACCTCTCCCCTCACAGTTTGTTTAATAGTGAGAAATTTACTCCCAAACATACCACATTCTCTGTTCCTAACATATTTCCTGATTTGCCCCTAAACTACTTTTGTTACTAAAGAACCAGCAAAGACTCCCTATTATACAGATACAACTCTTCAAATTCCAGTCCCAGGCTCAGCAAAAACGTGGTGGATCCCACCCACACCTATGATTTCTTCCTCCTTTTTTAACTTATTCTCTATGACAACTGTTTCCATTCAGGACCCTGGAAGCCCTACACACCCACTGAACTCTCCATCACATCCGCATCCCTCTCTAGTCTTTCCAGATTCCCTTTAATTCAAACAATTTGGTTGTGTAAATTTCCTAACTTGCGTTTCATGTGGCTGTTGAAAAGTTATTTAAAATTGGTAATTTTCTATCAGTTTACTAATGCCTGCTCATATCCTTGAGCATACACTCAGTTCTAAGTCACAGTGAAATGCACCTCCCTTTCAGGGCTCATGTTGAGTTGTAGTGGAGCACTGGGGGCCTGGGTGGAAAGCTTCATCCCAAGTTTCTGAGAAGACCCTCTTTCTGATTTGTATCTCCTCTCCTTTTCTCTAACTCTCTGATAACTTGGTTTCTCCACCCAATGAGAATCACTGTGTCCTGGATCACCTTTCCTGGCCTCTCTCTCACCTACTTCTTTAGCTTGTCATGACACCATTGAGGTAAAAATTGCCATGGATTCTCTCTCTCATTTCTTCCTCATTTGCTGTCTCTCACGTTTCATGACACTCAATCTCTTTAATTTTCCTTCCTGGAAATTTCTCTTTTAAACTTTCCTTTCCAGGTCACTCAGAAACCTGAAGAAACTCAATTTTATCTTTGAAAAAAAAAAGATAATTCCCAGTAAATTCCTTAGCACAGGAGAATCTACCATTGCCTCATCCACTCATGTTTGAAGATCTTCCTTCACACAAAAATGCCCAGTATCACTTTACACTTTTATCAACTTCAACTACTATTCCTCCCAATAATTTCTCCATTGGTCTCGTATAAAAACATCCATCCAATAAACTTCGTAAATTCATATTTTGCAACAAAATATTGAAAAAAAAGTCCCTTAAATTAGAAAATTTCCCCTAAGGTTTAAAACCATATTTTCTCATTTTTTAGAAGACAGGCAACCCTAACTTTGTGCAAAATCATTTCTGTTACATCCACATGCCCCTCTTAGGTAAATCTAGGCTCTCAAGAAATCTTGCCTAGATCAGCCTCAGTTTTCTGCCTGAGGCCACAGAAATTCCATGAAAGCTACCATCCTTACTCAGTAGGGAAAATCAAAATCAAAGGCTCTGTCCATTGGACCTTTTTTAAGAGGAGCTACTCTCCTGTGACTGGGCATTAGAACCACGTGAGGCCTTCAGAACACCTGATGTGCAGGCCCTAAATTTTTCCATGTAATTTCAGTCTGAAGCCTGGGTGGGTGTGACTCAAAGTTAAGTCCCAGTTTGTCTGGAGCACAGTGAGGTTAGAATTGAACTAGGAGGCCCTAGCACTCAGGTACAGCTCATGGCAAAGTTTATGATGTTTCTCTAAAGGAACAGATCTCAACCCAGGATGCAGACAAGAATCACTCAGGCAACTTGTTACAAACAAAAGTGCCTGTGACCCAGCCCAAAATAACGAAGTCTGAATCACGTGGGTTGGCCTTGAAAATGCCTTCATTTTAGAAGTGAATGCCTTAAAATGCCTTCACTTCACTTTAGAAGTGAATTTGTGATTTTGCTGACTTTGCTGATTTGTGATTAGAAGGATTTGTGATTTTGCTGACTTTGTAGACTCCTGGGGAGAGTAGATCTGACCAGGAACTTATGTAGAACTGTACAAAGTCAGTCCAGGTTGAGAACCCAGTGCCCCAAGTGGCTCCCTGTGACCTGAGTGAGGAGTCTCCAATTTGATGAATAACATTTCTGGGTGATGGGAAAGGACCAAATAACAGAAGAATATAAAGCTTTCCCCTTCTCCTCCTCTACCTAAACCCTTCTTTTGAACTAAGTACTTCATGAATTACCCCATTTGCATCTCTACAATCTGTGACCATCCCCACCATCTGAAATCTGGGCTCTTCCTCTAACCCTCCCTTGAAACCACCCCCTACTTGACACACAAAGTCCTCATGCCAAACCCAATTCCCTGACTTCTCAACTGCAACTCATGGAGGGTAGGGTCTTTCCTTTATGGGAATATCACAACTTCTCACTTTGCCTTAGAGGGGCCTAGAGATCTTTAGAATCAATACTGGATTTAATCCAGTGTTAATCTCCAGTTAATCCTATCCCAATTATCCAATCAGACTGCATTCCATGTACTGCATTCAGTTCAGTTCAGTTCAGTTGCTCAGTCCTGTCTGACTCCATGGACTGCAGAATGCCAGACCTCCCTGTCTGTCACCAACTCCCAGAGTTTATTCAAACTCATGCCCATTGAGTTGGTGATGCCATCCAACCATCTCATACTCTGCTGCTCCCTTCTCTTCCTGCCTTCAATCTTTCCCAGCATCAAGATCTTTTCAAATGAGTCAGCTCTTCACATCAGGTGGCCAAAGTATTGGAGTTTCAGCTTCAACATCAGTCCTTCCAATGAATATTCAGGACTGATTTCCTTTAGGATGGACTGGCTAGATCTCCTTGCAGTCCAAGGGACTCTCAAGAGTCTTCTCCAACACCACAGTTCAAAAGCATCAATTCTTTGGTGTTCAGCTTTCTTTATAGTCCAATTGTCACATCCATACCTAACTACTGGAAAAACCATAACCTTGACTAGACAGACCTTTGCTGGCAAAGTAATGTCTCTGCTTTTTTTTTTTGTTGTTGTTATTTAATGTTTTATTTTTTCAAGAACAGTTAACATTTACTAGGCACCTATTGGCCTCAGTCACTTGCATCTAAAGAGCAAAGCTAAGTTACCCCCAGCCCGTGTCCTTTTGAATGGTTAGCCTTAACTTCTTAGCTCTGTTAACCACTATTCTACCATTAGCTTCAAGTTCGCTTTTAATCATCTAAATCCGTAATTGTCTACTGCTCCCTGCCACACGAACAAAAAAGTCTCTGCTTTTTAATATGCTATCTAGGTTGGTCGTAGCTTTTCTTCCAAGGAGCAAGCATTTTTTTTAATTTCATGGCTGCAGTCACCATCTGCAGTGACTTTGGAGCCCAAAAAACTAAAGTCTGCCACTGTTTCCACTGCTTTTCCATTTATTTGCCATGGGACCAGATGCCATGATCTTTGTTTTCTGAATGTTGAGCCAACTTTTTCACTCTCCTCTTTCACTTTCATCAAGAGGCTCTTTAGTTCTTCTTCACTTTCTGCCGTAAGGGTGGTGTAATCTACATGTCTGAAGTTACTAATATTTAATGTACTGCATTAAAAGGATTTTTTAAAGTTAGAATAAAAATACTAAATTAGAGTATCTTCAGTCAACCAAAAGAGAGTACATTGGGTGTGTCTGACTCAATCACTCCTATGGTATATAATAATTGCTGGACTTGCCAAAGGTTTCCCAGGTAAAGAGCCCACCTGTCAATGCAGGAGACCTAAGAGACACAGGAGACACAGGGAGAGAGGAATGTGGAGGACCCTCAGGTACCCAGATTGGATCCCTGGCATACGAACTTTCCATAGTCAGGTCCTTGCCTGTTTTCTGCATTTCTCCTACCACACCCTAGCCCTCAGCAGCAGGGGTCAACTTTTTCTGACACTGAATCAGATAGAGAACTTAACAATTGGAACTGGATCTCCATTTAATTAGAAGGACAGGCAACAGAATAGCCTAATTCTACAAGCTCATGACTTCTTTCTTCCTAGCCCAATGCAATGGGGGAAAAAAACAAAACAAAACAGTAGCAACGACAAAAAACTGAAAATAAATGACTGTGACCCTAATCCTTTTTTGCCTTGTGCTGAATGCTTGGATAGGACCTACGATTATAGGAAGTCCAAGGGCCAGGGGAAGTGGGCTGCTCACTTTCCATGTGACTTGGGATCTGTTTCCCTTTCTTTCTACTCTTTCCATTGTGCTTCCTACTTGGAGAATCATTAGCATCAGGGACAACTTAGACATTCAGAGAAAACTGCTCAATCACACTTTCTTCATTTCCTATCAGAATGATCACAGAATTTGTTTAGTTTCTGAGCCTGAAGTTCTTTCTGTTAAAATAGAAACTAGTGTTTCTTATGTCAGAAGATAGTTTTAGGCTATAAACACACAAACACGGCGGAATCACTTGATGTTACTTTTTTAAAATAAAGGCAAATTTTAATTTTGAGATCATTGTATTTTCATATGTTGTTGTGACAAATAACACAGAAATGTCCCAGAGAGAACCCTTGCATCCTTAATTTAGGTTGCCTTCATGGTAACATCTCAGAAAATCAAAGTACAATAACATAACTGGTATATTGACCAGATACAGCCAAAATACTGAATCACTGCAAAGTTCCTTGTTTTTTCCATTTTTGGTGACACACATCACTGCCGTACGTACTCCTTTCTTAATTCTTGGCAGCGACTAAGATATTCCCCATTTCTATATATCTATATATCTATATCTATTGCATCTGTATTTACTCAGCTGGCCAAAAAGTTCATTTGGGTTTATCTATACCATTATATGATTGGAGAAGGAAATGGCAACCCACTCCAGTGTTCTTGCCTGGAGAATCCCAGGAACAGCAGAGCCTAGTGGGCTGCCGTCTATGGGGTCGCGCAGAGTCGGACACGACTGAAGCGACTTAGCAGCAGCAGCAGCAGCATACCATCATATGAAAAAACCCAAAGGAAACTTTTCTCAAACCCATTCTATCTATATATAATATCAAGAATTTATATACGTGTAAATCTATGGCTGATTCATATCAATGTATGACAAAACCCACTGAAATGTTGTGAAGTAATTAGCCTCCAACTAATAAAAAAAAAAATTTAAAAAAAAAAGAATTTATATAAATGGAATCATAAAGTATGTAACTACAGTATGTAACTATTGCCTTTTTGTAACTATTTGCCACTCATGATAATCTCAAGATTCATTGAGATTTGTATTTTTGAGTAGCGTTCCACTAGATGTATGAATTGGGCGTGACTGTATGCCAAGTAGCTTCAGTTGTGTCCAGCTCTTTGCAACCCTATGGACCATAGCCTAGCAAGCTCTGCTGTCCATGAGATTCCCCAGGCAAGAAGACTGGAGTGGGTTGACATGCCCTGCTGTAGGGGGTCTTCCCAACCAGGGATCAAGGGATCTTATGTCTCTTGCATTGGTAGGTGGGTTCTTTACCACTCGTGCCACCTTGTTTTTACTCTTAAGATTGAGAGTTATTTATTCTAGCCTTCTACGAAATGTGCCATGTATAAATAATTTCTCTTTCTGTGTGACTTATGGATTTTTTTTTTTCCTCTATGAAAGCTCATATGAAGAGGATGAAAAGTTTTATTTTGATTAGGTTGAATTTCAAATATTACTTTACTTTAATAGTATACAGGCTTTCAAATTATCTATTTCTAGGTGACTTATGGTAATCTGTATGTTTTTTAGGAATTGATCCATTTCCTTAGGTTACCAAGTTTTAAGCCATTTCAACGCATGTCTATCTTTTTTGGCTGTTGTTTTTAAATGGACGCACAAGCTAACAAAAGCACTCTGGATGAAATCTGGGATTGAAAATTAACTTAAAACAGGAGACAAGGTGATTGATTGTATTCTTTTTTCTGATCATGACTGGCATCAGTTTTTCACTCTCCAGGTATTTATTTCTTTGTTGTATAAATAGAGCAAAACCCTGCACATGTATCTTACCTTAGATTGCCATCGTCGATACCTATTCTGTAAATTATGTTCACATTGCCTCTGAAGTGCGTGTGGTACTATGTGGCTCATGGTTTATGTCATTCCTCAATCTTTTCACCCCTACTTATACACGTACTTTCGTTTCACAGTAGTACCCTTGACCATTGATTTTGGCCGCCACCTATGAGTTTCTCAATGACGCTTTTGCTCTTCTCCAGAGTGCATTCCATAAAACTCTGGGCTATCCTGGGATTCATGGTCAGTTGGGCATGCATAATTCAGTTACTAATGTGTCCTCTGCATTTTGATTTTTGACCTCTTATTCAACAGTTTACCATGGTGTATCAAGCATCATTATCTTACTTACCTATAGTAGGCCCTTATGATGTCCAGTTGTATAGCTCGACAAAACATGTTATCATTTTATTTACTCCTAAGGATATTTTTTACCAGTTTCATTTGATATATAGTTGTCATGTAACACTGTGCAAGTTTAAAGTGTACAGAGGAATTAGTGTATATATACACATATTCCAAAATACTAACTGCAATACATAAGTTAACATATCTTCATCTCATAAAAATAAAATTTTCTTATGGCAAGAATATTAAAATTCCATTCTTAAAGAAACTTTCAGTAATGCATTACAGTAAGTTTGATGATAATCAATCTGTTGCACATCATATAAAGGAAATGTATTTAATCAGTTAAATGTTAGGTCTCCTATTATTGTTTAAGGATGATATCTATGACAAGCAAAAAAACAAATTTTGTAAATAGAAATTAACTCTGTGAACTATCCAGTGTGTTGCTGTAAGTTGTTAATATTTTTATGTATATTTCTTAAACTTCACTGAGAGTTTACTACAAGGTGACTGTTTTATTTAATTTTTCCCTTTCAAGTTTATTCATAAAATGTATTATAGATTTTCTCCAGTTTATGATGCTTATATAACTCTTAGATAGAAATGTGTTCATAACTGTGAATACCAAAGAAAAAATAGCAATAAGTATGCTTCACAAATATATAAGTAAAAAGATCACAACAATTTTAGATATAAAAATTGAAAACATTGCCTCAGTTTTTATTGACACTTAATTTACCATACATGTGTGTTCAAACTCAGATAATTGGGAATTACATTCCAGAAGTTGGGAACTCTTGCCATGAGGAATTAGGATAAAAGTGAGCTAGAGAGGCCTGAAGTGGAAAGCACAATGCCCAATTAAGGGTTTTCCTAATCATAAAATATCTAGAAATGATTCAAAATGTCTGTCTTTGGAAGTGAAGAGTATGATATATAGAGTCACATTTCTAGGTGACAATAGAAACAAAAATGACTGTGGAGCCAATACCCACTGAGCTTGAGCTGATTTAAGATGCACCACTCACTGTATATGCCACTCCCTTGTCTTGATACAAATACCTTAAATCTGAATCAGGAGGTAGACTTGTAGATGATTCTTAGTTAATTTTTAAGGTTCAAAATTAATTCTGAGTAAGGTTGAGTCAGGCTTTCCAGGTGGTGTTGGTGGTAAAGAACATGTCTGCAACAGCAGGAGACATAAGAGATGCTGGTTCCATCCCTGAGTCGGGAAGAGTCCCTGGGGGAGGGCATGGAAACCCACTCCAGTATTCTTGCTGGAGAATCCCATGGACAGAGGAGCCTGGCAGGCTACAGTCCATTGGGTTGCAAAGAATAGGCACAATTGAAGTGACTTAGCATGCATGCAGGCAAGGTCCCATCAATCCTAAAGGAAATCAACCCTGAATATCCATTGGAAGGATTAATGCTCCAATAATTCAACTTCCTGAATTTCCAACAAAGAGCCAACTTGTTGGAAAAAACCCTACTGCTGGGAAAGACTGAAGGCAAAAGGAGAAGAGAGTGGCAGAGGATAAGATGGCTAGGTAGCATTACTGACTCAATGGACATGAATTTGAGTAAACTCCGGAAGATAATGGAGGACAGAGGAGCCTGGCATATTTCAGTGCGTGGTGTCACAAACAGTCAGACATGACTTAGTGACTGAATAACAGCAACAAGGTCTATAGTAGCCTAGATTCCTTCTGAGACCCTGAGAGAGGAGGGAAAAAAAATTTCTAAGCATTGTGTTTCCCACAGTCTTGGTGACACTGTAAGTCTTTTTTCTTCTCTCCCTTTCCCAGTTGTCTGACCTATAAACACCCACCCAGATATATACAAGACTTCAAGCAACTCTGTAATAGCAAAACAGGAACCCAAAAGGAACCTCAAATGCTAAATGTTTAACAGAGGTAAATTATACCTCTGCCAATGCAAGAGACACAAGAGATGTGGGTTCAATCCCTGGATTGGGAAGATCCCCTGCAGGAGGGCATGGAAACCCATTCCAGTATTCTTGCCTGGAGAATCCCATGAACGGAGGAGCCTGGCAGTTTACGGTCCATAAGGTCCCCCAAAAAGCGGACACGACTGAAATGACATAACATGCATAACATAGTCTTGGGGCTTTCCAGGTGGCTCAGTGGTAAATAATCTGCTTTCCAGTTCAGGAGATGCAGGTTTGAACTTTGGGTCAGGAAGATCCCTTGCAGAAGGAAATGACAACCTACTCAGCATTCTTGCTTGTAAAATTCCATGGACGTGGGAGAATGTGAGGATGGGATATTTCAAAAGAACAGCATGTATACTATCTATGATGAAACAGATCACCAGCCCAGGTGGGATGCATGAGACAAGTGCTCCGGCCTGGTGCACTGGGAAGACCCAGAGGAATCGGGTGGAGAGGGAGGTGGGAGGGGGGATCGGGATGGGGAATACATGTAAATCCATGGCTGATTCATATCAATGTATGACAAAACCCACTGGAAAAAAAAAAAAAAAAATAAAAAAAAAGAGTAAGAGGAAATTTGAAAAAAAAAAAAAAAATTCCATGGACAGAGGAGCCTAGTAGGCTAAATAAAGTTCATGGGGTCACAAAAGAATCAGATACCACTGAAAACTACATACTCCCCTCCTGTGTTCTTCCTTCAACATACACAAATTTCTTTGAAAAATGACCTCTTATAAAGAGAAAAGCTCTGTTCTCCCCATCTCTTCCTCTCCCTAAACCTTTCTTTCAAACTAAGTACTTTATGAATTACCCCACATGCATCTCTACAATCTGTGACCATTCCCACCATCTGAAACCTGGGCTTTTCCACTAACCCACCCTTGAAACCACCCTCTATTTGACATACATAGTCCTCATGCCAAACCCAATTCCCTGGACTCTTGACTGTAACTCATGGAGGGTAGGGTCCTTCATTTATGGGAATGTCGCATCTTCTCACTTTGCCTTTGATGGGGCTAGGGATCCTTGGAATCCGTACTGGAGTTAATTATCAATCTCAAGTTAATCCTATCCTAGTTATCCAATCAAACTGCGTTATACGTGCTACATTAATAGGATTTTTGAAGTTGGAATAAAAAACAAAACTAAATTAAATTATCTTCAGTTAATCCAAAGGGAGTATATTGGGTGGGTCTGACTCAAGCACTTTCAAGGTATATAACAGCTGTTGTACCTTTCAAGGGCTTCAGAGACTGCTAGAACCAGACATATTTCAGGAGATTACCTGATCTTGTGAATTCCAGCAAGGTAGAGTAAGTGCCAGCTCTCTTCACTTCCTGGATTAGACATTGTGGCTGCAGAGGAATTTCAGAATACCAATGGAGGTAGGTTGAAGGAAACTTGATTCCTGTGTATTCATGGGAATCTGGTTGGATTATTTGCCTATTTATTTCATAAGTACTTTCAGTCTGAAGGGATATGTCCACAACCTTCTCTGTTCTTTGCATATATTCACTGTAACTTCAAACCTAGGACTAAGAACCCAGCATTGTGGCCCCTGGGTCCATGACCTTCAGAGATGTTCTGAAAAACTTGATGGATCTTTCTCACAAATTTCTGGTTTTAATGAGAATATGTGTCACTTTGATATTTCATGTTCAGTTCAGTTCATTTCAGTCACTCAGTTATGTCTGACTCTTTGCAGCCCCATGAACTGTAGCACACCAGGCTTCCCTGTCCATCACCATCTCCTGGAGCTTGCTCCAACTCATGTCCATCAAGTCAGGGATGCCATCCAACCATCTCATCCCCTGTTGTCCCCTTCTCCTCCTTCTCCTCCTGGTAGAGTATTTCTCATCTGTAGAAGTTCCACAGGCTGCTTATATCTCCCTATTATCTCCTTCTGCTACTGTTTCTTCTCCATGCTTGATCACAGGGAGTTTTTTTCTAGTCGTTGTTATAAATCTTCCTCTATTAATTCTGCCTTCTGTATCATTTCTGAGTCTATGGATCAAATTTCTGCTTGTGGGGAATTGTATTTGTTTTGTTGCATGCCAGGTAATTCTAACTGGGAAATTTGCATGCTTATTTTAGGGTTCTAGATATTCTGTGCTCCTGGAGCTATTGTTGGGCTCCGTTCTGGTAGCAGAGAAGCTGCATCAGAACAGTGTAAGACTTTTGAGAATTGCTTGAATCTTTGTTAGCTGAGACCAGAACAGACTTTGGTCTGGCTAATTTTGTACCACTAGTGAGGCAATACCATTTTTGAGCAGTCTATGTATGAAAATCCTCCCCTGCTCTTCTTGCTTATCTTTATCATTCTGATACATGATATCTAACAGCACTCACTAATCCAAGACCTCAGCTTGGACACCGAGGCACAGTTTGTACCCATCTCCTTGCTCTAAGGTCTAGACACCCTGAGGCATTCTGGGTTGCCCTTGCAGGCCCCCTTCACTTGTTTTTTTCTTTCAAACCACTGTCTTGTGTTCCTGTTGTCTCATGAATGAAAACCTTTTGTTCAGTAGTTCCTCTGGCTTTTTTCTGGTTCAGTACAAGTGTAAAAGAAAGAGAGCACTCTGCTTGGTTTTGAAATAACTCATCAGTTAATAGTTTGCAACTGATGTTTTCTGTTATTGTAGAATGTTTTCTAGATCTGCTCTTAAGATTTAAGATTGTTTGATTTTTAGTGATTGACTAATTACTTAAGCAATCACAAATAAATGATTATGAGATTACTTACTGTGTCAATGTTCATCTTTTCTTTTCTATTAGAAAGTGACAATTCAGACTGAAATTACTAGCCACCTCCAGGATGTAGAGAAAGTAAAAGAAACTCAGGGAGCAGAAGTGCCCTCAGGTATGATGCTCTCAGTCATATTTAGAGAAAACTTTCTATCTCTCCTCTTTCATCTCCCCAGTATTACAGGCCCCAGGGATGACAGGGCTTCCCAGAATCCTGGGAGCTCTCTACTCCTGCCCCCAGCCCTGAGGACTGGAGGCAGGGAAAAGCTCCATTAAGGGATGGGAAGTGAACCCCTGATCAGCAGATTTCTCCCAGACAGTAAATGACCCACTATAGCCCTGTCAATATTCCCTGAGATGAAGTTATGCAACTGGAACAGCCTCAGGCTCTCCTGAACTGTTCCAGTGTCCTGGTTGGACCTATCAGTGCAGAGACAGGGTCTCTAAGAAACCCTCCAGTGTGCCTGTGAGTTATTACAAAGCACCTTTATAACCCTCTCTCCTTTACAGACCAGGGTGTCAAAGCTTGGAGTGACCATGAAATTAGGAGTTTCCTAGAAGAATGGGAACTCCTTGAAGGTGAAGCATTAGAGAATTTTCATGTAGCATCAAAAATAATTGCCAGGCGTCTCAAGCAAAGAGGCATAATTAAGAGCAAGAGAAAATGTCTCCAGATGCTCATAAGCATGCACGACTTATATTGGACCATTCATGATGTCAACCAGAAACCAAGAAATGAACCTTTGCCATGTCCTTATGGAGGGACCCTTCACAGGATCTTCGGACATAGGCTGGAGATAAAGGAGTTTTCAGGTTTGTCTCTTATATTCATTTTCATGTTTCTTGAGTAAGTGGCATCACCTGGCCCAGATGTTGCACTGTCTCTATAGCAGGGCAGCATTAAATGACTGGTCTCTGCCCACAGGCTCCCCCCTGCACACTGCACAGAAGACTTCAAGGTCTGAGCATCTACCTATCCCTCTTCCTATTTCTCCTCTATATCCCCAAAGCAGTGAGGGACTTTTCTTATAGCTTGGTTTAGAACAGATATGGCCCCCTGGGCCAGACAGTGACATGCAAAGATTCAGGAGGAGGGTATGTGGTGTCTTCATGTTTCCCTTGTACATCTTTTTCTCTCTCATGTCCTCCCGGTGCAGAAGTGGCTGCCCTCCCACCGCCTGTGTGCCAGCCTCCTGCCTGTGCCACCCCTGATCACTTTGAAGAGCTATCGTGGACTCCCCCACTTGTGATCTACATAGAAGATCCTCATGTACCCAGATGGGAGCCCTGGAACATGAATCTTCCACAGTCAAGTCCATTCCCATGTCCTGCATTTCTCCTACCTTACCCTGGCCCTCAGCCACCATGGTCTCCTACCACACCCTGGTCATCAGCAACAGAGCTCAGCTTTTTCTGACACTGAGTCGGATGGAGAACTTACGATTAGGAGTTCACAATTTGATTCAAAGTACAGACAATAGAGTAGCGCAACTCTCTATCCTAATAACTTCTTTCTTCCTAGCCCAATGTAATGAGAAAAAAAAAAACAAAACTATAAAAATAGATGACTGCTACCCTCTCCCCTTTCTGCCTTGTACTGGATTTTGGATGGGACCTAGGATTATAAAATGTCCTAAGGGCTGGAGGGGTTGGGGTTCACTTTACAGGTAACTTGAGACTTGTTACCCTTTCTCTTTACTCTCTCCATCGTGCTACTTGCATGGAGGATCACTAACATCAGGGACAACTTAGACATTCAGAGATAACTGTGCTCAGTCATACCTTCTTCATTTCCTGAGTGTGATTGTGGAAATTGTTTAATGTTTCTGATAATTATATGCTTATTTTTTTAAAGAAATTGCCCATTCAGTTTTCAGATAACTGTATCATTATATGTTACCACCAGGAAGGTTTGAGTCATTCAGTTTGTTTCCTCATTATCATTTTGTGCTGTCACAATTTAAATTTTTGCAGTTCTGACAGTTCTTCAGGAAGTGGCATCAGCAAACTCAGCCCATTTTAGCATGCTCTGAGCAGAGCTTAGAATGATGGTCCGGCCTCTGCCCATAGGCTTTTCTGTTTATCATCCCAAAGTGGTGATATCTCATTGTGGTCTCAATTTGCAATCCCTCTTGGCTAATGACTTTGAACATCATTTCATGTGTCTATATGCCATCTGTATATCATCTTCAGTGATTGGTCTCTTCAAGTTTTTGGTCCATTTTCTAATTGAATTGTTTTTACTCTTATGAATTGAGAGTTATTTATTGTAGCCTTCTATGAGATGTGTCATGTGTAAATAATTTATCTTTGTGCCTTTTTTTTCCCCCTACAAAACCTCATATGGACAGGATAAAAGTTAAATTTTGATTAGGTCAATTTTCAAATAGTACTTTCAGTTTCTTTGATAGGCATATTCAAATTATCTGCTCCATATTAGGTAATTTGCAGTAGTCTGTGTGTTTTGAGGAGAAGGCAATGGCAACCCACTCCAGTATTCTTGCCTGGAGAATCCCACCGACAGAGGAGCCTGGTGGGCTGCTGTCCATGGGGTCGCACAGGGTCGGACACGACTGCAGCGACTTAGCATGCATGCATTGGAGAAGGAAATGGCAACCCACTCCAGTATTCTTGCCTCCATCCATAGTTTTTCAGGCACTTTGTCAATCAGATCTAATCCCTTGAATCTATTTGTCACTTCCACTGTATAATCGTAAGGGATTTGATTTAGGTCATACCTGAGTGGTCTAGTGGTTTCCCTACTTTCTTTAATTTAAGTCTTTGCCAAATTTGGCAATAAGGGCCATCATCAGTTGTATGCAAAAATGTCATAGTCCATTTCTGGACATATACCCAGATGAAACTAAAATTTGAAAAGATACATGCAACTCTCTGCTAATAGCAGTGCTATTTACAATACCCAAGACATGGAAACAACCTAATGTCCATCAGCAAATGAATGATGAATGAAGGTATGCCATATCTTATCTATCTATCCATTGAGATATATATATATATATCAATATATATATATATATGCATGCTCAGTCATGTCCAGCTCTTTGATCCCATGGACTGTAGTCCACTAGGCTCCTGAGTCCATGAATTTTTCAGGCAAGAACACTAGAGTGGATTGCCATTTCCTACTTCAGGGGATCTTCCTAACTCAAGGATTGAAACTGAATCTCTTGCATCTCCTGCATTGACAGGTGGATTCCTTACCATTGGCACCACCCAAAATGCCCATATGTATAAATATTATTTAAATAAATATATTTAAAAAACAAAATAGACACTCAACAATATACAGGACAGATTTGTGGTTGCCAAGTGGGGAGTAAATGAGGGAAGGACTGATGGGAGTTTGTGCTTAGCATAGGCAAACTATTATGTTAATATATAGGATGAATAAACAGTACATTCATGATATATAGCACAGGGGACTGTATTTGTTATTCTGTGACAAATCATAATGGAAAAGAATATATAAATATAACTGAATTACTTTACTGTACATAATAAATTAAGACAACACTATAAGTCATCTATACTTCAATACTTTTTTATAAAAGAAGCAAATCTGTCTTCTCAATGTTAGAGAAATAAATTATACTTATGAATTCAGGTCTTAAAGAATGAGCAAAGAATATAGAGAAGAAAGCACCTTCTGTGTATCACTAAATTCATTCAATTGACAAGTGCAAATCATACTCAATTGTACTGATCTTCAGTTTGTGCTCCTTCTTGGCCATAAGAATAATGCACATGTTTAAGAAAACATTTGATATATTTACTATGTGAATTTATGAAGGGCAGACAACTGTCTATATCTCACTCAAATAGGCATAGCTATGTTTCTTTTATTATTTCATGGAACCTTTACAAAATATTTTGGGTGTTAATGGTTATCAACTTATCTTCTGACTTTAAGTACCAGATTGGAGTTTCTTTTTCATAATGGGCAACACTGATTATTCATTTATGGAATTTCCTGTAAAATTTACAGTTAGATTCAAAACAAAATTAAAAAAAATAAGTAAACATTTTACAGTTCTTTATTTAGCTTGCATACATACATCTCTTCAAAGAAAAAAAAAAAACTTTAAAAACAACCAATGGAGAATTACAACCAAACATCAAGTGATTTCATCATATGGGGGTTGTTTACAACATCAAAAATTTACCTGTTTGGAAAGTCAAGGTGGCAGAGGAGTAGGTGGATGTAGAGTACATCTCTCTCCATGGTGCATTAGGAATACACCTTCAGACACAGAAGATCTTGCAGAACACCAGTTGAGAGTGGGCAGAAGTCCCTGATCACCAGAAAGGAATATACAAAATACACAAAATCAATAGGACAAAGGAAGGTGGGGGAAAAGAGAGTAAACAGGACTGGACTTGCACCCAGAGAATGGGGGAACTGAAGCAGGGTCAAATCATCCATCAGGGTAATTGCTTGAGACAGAGGAGAAGCATTTGAGGCCATTGGAGAGTGCATCAGCTGATATGTGACAAGCTGAATGGAATGAGAATCACATAGACAATCCTTGCCAAAGCCATATATACCCCAGACAGGTATACAAGTGAAGTCGCTAAGTTGTGTCTGACTCTGCGACCCCATGGGTTATAGTCTACCAGGCTCCTCTGTCCACGGGATTTTCCAGGCAAGAATACTGGAGTGGGTTGCCATTTCCTTCTCCAGGAGATCTTCCCAACCCAGGGAATGAACCTGGGTCTCCCGCATTGTAGGCAGATGCTTTACCATCTGAGCCACCAGGGAAGGACAGGTATGCAAGTCCCCTATAAAGTGCAGCGGCTGGGAGCTGGATCATACGGATTGGAGAGCAATCTCAGGGTGAGGTCTGCTGTCGCCTGCAGGGAGATGGCCCAAGGGAACTTGCAGGGGGAGCCTGTGGTGGGAAATGCCAGGGGAGGAAACCCCAACAGCCACAAAGGCAAGGCAAAACTGCTGAGTCATACACAAGGGATGAAGCCATCACTTAGCCTCTCTCTCCCCAAACACCAGCTCTGGCAGCTGAACAATGGAGGAAGGCACCAGAGTGAGCAGCACTTTAAGTGTCTGATGCACTGAGCAATAGAGAAGGATCCCATCCAGGGTGGCCATTTAAGGGCCTGACATGCCGAGCAACAAAGACCAGCCAAGAAGCCCATTTGACTGCCAGCTGCCAGAGGCTACAAAATGAATCTAATAGGGTTGGTGTCCCTGCACACTTGGTGCTGCCAGGGTCTCTGCGATCCAAGCAGCTGCACCACTTCCATGCTCAATTCTCACTGGGGCAGAGCTGCCAGAGGCTAGGAGAAAACACTAACAGCACCATATCTCCTGTGACAATGGCCGCCAGCACCCCTGCATACCTGCCATAATCCATAATCCGAGGATCCTCATAATCCAAGCAATGGTACCACCTCCATGCTCAATTCCCACTGGGACGGAGCTACTAGAGGTTAGAAAAAACACTAAGAGCACGCTATCTCCCACTTCCCTAGCCACTGGCTCCCCTGAGTACCTGGTGCTGCTAGGTCCCTGAGATCGAAGCAGCTGCACCACCTCCTTACCCAATTCTTACTGATTGATGTAGACTGTTAGTCACTTGACTCTGAGACCCCATGGACTGTAGCCCACCAGACTCCTCTGTTCATGGGGTTTCCCAGGTAAGAATACTGGAATGGGGTTGCCATTTCCTTTTCCAGGGGATCTTCCCAACCCAGGGATCAAACTCAGGTCTCCTGAATTACATTCAGATTCTTTACTATCTAAGCCACCGGGGAAGCCCAGTCCTCCCTGGGGCAGTCCCAAATCCTCCAGGGTAGCCTCAGGAGCAAACTTTTATAGATAACTCCCATGCAGAGGTGGAGATAAAACCACAGTTGAAACCCAGGGACAGGGTCCTTTGGAAGGAAGAGGACCAAAACCTTCCCACCATCTGTAAGAGCTGCAGATAGGCAGACTCTGTGTCTATGGAATTTATAAAAGGGCAAGAATTCCCCCAAAAGAAAATACACTTTATCTGGCAGCTATGGACATTGGAGGCAAGAACACACAGGGGTAGGACCAGATTAAAGTCTGAGCTGCCCCCACACCAGGTCCGGAGACCAGCCCAATACTGAAGGACATCCTAGAGAGGCAAAGGTGGACTGTGACTCACAGCGAGGGAAAAGACGTGACACTGAGATCTGAGAAAAACATTTATTATTATTTTTGTATTTTGACTTGTTCTATAGTTCTAGATTCTTTTTTTTTTTTCTTCATCTCTTGCTGTGGTTGTTAGTTTTTCTTAGTACTAATAACTGTCTAAGCTTTTGAGATTTTTTTTTTTAAATCAGTTTTTATTTCCTTAATAAACTTCTGCCTCTATGTTGGCCTTTTGAGGTTATGTGTGTGTGTGTGTGTTTAATCTAATTTTTTTAAATTATAAAAAAATGGTATTTTTTCTTTTGTTTGTTTTCTTAGTTTTCTTTTCCTGCTGTAGTTATTCTTTAATATACATAAATCTTCTTATGTACTTCTGTTTAACTTTGTTTTCTATTCTTCCTCTTTTTTCTTCCTTTTTTCACCATATTTGTTAATTTTGTTTTTTTTCCTTTATTTCCCATTTGGCCCCTTGCTTTGGTTTTGTTTTCCAGTTTGTGCTTTAGATAGTTTTGCTTTTAATTGGTCGATATCATTTTTTGGTTTCCTTTGCTCACCAGGTCAATTTCTTGTACTTTATTTTCTTTGGACTGTATTGGTTTTGTTCATATGTGTATATGTATGTGTATGTGTTCAATTATTTTTGTTATTATTTGCTTGGTTTTGTATCCATCATTTACTTGGGACTCATCTCTTGTTTCTTGTTTTGTTTTTTGTTTTTTAGGTTTGTTTTAACACCCTTTAATGCCATGACAAAAGACTTGTGGAGTCTCAGTTCCCAGCCAGAGATCAGGCCTGAGCCTTTGGAGTGGGAGTGCTAAATCCAAGACCAGAGAACTCTTAATCCCAGGGAGTATTAAATAGTAAGAAACTAGAAAGAAATCTTGGATTATCAAAATCATGACAGTGATGAATGACTGATGTATTTTACAGTTGAAAAGAATCATTTTTTCCAAAGTAGAAGAACCACATTTTTGAAGAGATAATACAAATTTGGATATTTTTATAATAAATATTAGTGAACATTTAGAGATTTTTTGAGCTTGAACTGATTAACAAATGATTTTCAAATGGTAATGAATATTACTTGTTGATCTCTTAATATGGAAATTTTTCTCAAATCAAAAGAAAAAGAAAAACTGGATGATATATAAAATTTTTAAAAAGGATAGTTTTCTGTTGAAAATACACCTCATATTACATGATGTAAATCCAAACTGAAGGAAAAAGGAGACTTTTACTGCTTAACATCCATGACCAAAGGCTTACTAAACATTTATTCATATACAGCAATGTTGTACAACTGAATTAAATGGAATTTAGAATATAATTAGCTTAAATACTTAACTGAAGTAAATTTATTTCTCAATACAAATTAATTTCAATTTATTCAGAAATTATTATATTAAAAAGAGTAATTAATTTGCAGAATTGCCAGAAATGTTAGCAAATCAGGTCTGGAAATTATATCACCACAAGCAATTTCCAAAATGTGCCTGAGGACATTTCATGTAAAGAAAGACACCACTGTTGCTCCTCCTAGGCACCACTCACAACCCAGAACAAAATGATAAGCTTCTCTGGAAAACTTGTTTACTGTTATTCTTACAACTTTTCCTTACTGGAAGTGCACATCTCTTGCTTCTTCAATTCAGTCATTCCAAAGTTTAAAGTTTGGGATCAATGATTCATAATTCATAGATGAGAGTCAGACAAAGCAGCAACTATTTAGCATAGATATCAGAACTTAAGCTTTGTAAGAGATGTAAATTGAGAGGCTAGATACAGAAAAATGGTCAATTTATCTAGACTTTCTGCTGAAATAGAAGTCCTGTAGCTTCTCAATTATATCTTTAAATGATCCTTATGTGTGAGGATTATATGAGAAGTATAATTTTCAAAATAGGTAATATTATTAATATATATGGTATACACACACACACACACACACACACACATATACGCATACTCAGTCACTTAGTCATGTCCGACTCTTTGTGATCCCATGGACTGAAGCCCACCAGGTTCCCCTGTCCATATAATTTTCCTGGCAAGAATACTGGAGTGGGTTGCCACTTTCTACTGCAGGGGTTCTTCCCCACCCATGGATGGTAACTGTGTCTCTTGTGTCTGCTGTGTTGGCAATCATATTTTTCACCACTCTGCCACACCACGGGAAGCCTCATGATTATTAATAGACCAGTGGGACCAAAAAAAAAAAAAAAAGTTAGGGTTGAATACAAAAATTAAAAGTAGATACCCTATTAAAATTGTCACTTCTTTTAGAATACTCAAATGCATAGCCCCACACCATGCTTGCAGTTTTGGTGACTCCTGGGGATGTATGCAATTAACACCACCTCTCATAGTAAGTTCAGGAAATATAAGGGTACTTCAAGATCCTATTAATACCTGGACTTGCTAAGCTCAGTAATTCTCTGATTAAGTAAAAATCCATCCCAATATAGCTACCATCTTGTGGCTAACACAAATATGGTCATTTGTGTTTCCCTGAGGATGATTATACCCTGAGAGCTAAAGAAAAGTCTTGGTAGCACATACACAAATTCATTTGTTTCTAACTTAAATTCTTACAGATATTGCATCTTATTATATACATATGTAGAGAAGGAGAGAGAGAGAGAGAGAGAGAGAATATCCAGATCCATGAAACCCAAAGAACTCAGAAATTTAAACATAAATAAGTCTTCACTGAGACACATTGTAATTCAAAAATCGAGTACTTAACTGTATTTGTTTTTGTTTTGGGGAGTTTTAGTTGATTTTTTTTAATTTAATTTTTATTTTTTAACACCAAAAACATTTTGTATTGCGGTATAGCCAGTTAATAATGTTGTGATAGTTTCAGATGAACAGTGAAATGACTCAGCCTTACATACACATGTATCCATTCTAGCATCAAACACCCCTCCCATCCAGGCTGGCACATAACATTCAACAAAGATCTGTGTTCTTTGCAATAGGTTTTTGTTTTAAATATAACAACATGTACATTACCTTCCCAAAGTCCTTAACTGTCCCTTCCCCTGGGCAACCATGAGTTCAATTTCTAAGGCTGTGCATCTCTTTCTGTTTTGTAAGTAAGTTCATTTGTATCATTTCTTTTTAGATTCCATAGGAGATGTCATATGATATTTCTCCTCTGTCTGACCTACTTCACTCAGTATGACATTCTCTAGGTCCATCCATATTGCTGCAAATGGCCTTATTTCATTCTTTTTAATGGCTGAATAATATTCCATTGTGTGTGTATATATATATATCACATCTTTCTCTGTCTATTCCTCTATCAAAGGACATTTAGGTTGTTTCCACGTCTTGGTCACTATAAACAGTGCTGCAATGAACACTAGGGTGCATATATCTTTTCAGGCTTTGTTTTTTTCTGGATATATGCCCAGATGTGGGATTTCAGGGCCATATGGTAGCTCTATTTTTAGCTTTTTAAGGAACTTCCATACTGTTCTCCATAGTGGCTGCATCAATTTACATTCCTACCAACCGCACAAGAGGGTTTCCTTCTCTCCATACCCTCTCCAGCATTTGTTGTTTGTGGATTTTTTTGATGATATTCATTCTGACTGGTGTGAGGTGGTATCTCATTGCAGTTTTGATTTTCATTTCTCTAATAACTAGCGATTTTGAATATCTTTTCATGTGCCTATTGGTCATCTGTATGTCCTCTTTAGAGAAATATCTATTCACATCTTCCACCCATTCTTTGAGTGGGTTGCTTGCTTTGATGCTATTAAGTGTCATAAGCTCTTTGTGAATCTTGGAGACTAATCCCTTATCAGTCACATCATTTGCAAATATTTTCTCCCAATCTGTGGTTTGTGTTTTTATTTGTTATTTCCTTTGCTGTGAAAAGCTTTTGAGTTTAAGTAGATCCCATTTGTTTATTTTTGCTTTCTTTCCCCTTTATTTTGGGAAAAGGATTAAAAAATATTTTGCTGTGATTTATATCAGAGACTGCTCTAAGAGTTTTATAGTGTCCCTTCTAACATTTAGATATTTAATCCATTTTGAGCTTAATTTTTTGTATGGAGTTAAAGAATGATCTAATTTCATTCTTCTACATGTAGCTGTCCATTTTCCCCAGCACCATTTGCTGAAGAGGCTGTCTTTCCAATATTGTGCAGTCTTGCCTCCATTGTCATAGATTAATTGATTGTAAGGGCATGGACTTATTTCTGGGTTTTCTATCCTGTTCCATTGATCTATATTTCTATTTTGGGGCCAGTACCATACTGTTTTGATGGCTGTAATTTAGTAATATAGTCTGAAGTCAGGGAGCCTGATTTCTCCAGCTTCATTTTTCTTTCTCTAGATTGTTTTGGCTATCCAGGTTCTTTTGTATCTCCATAAAATTTTGAGGTTTGTTGTTGTTGTTGCTGTTGCTGTTCTAGTTCTGTGGAAAATGTCATTGGTAATTTCATAGAGATTGCATTGAATCTGTAGATTGCCTTGAGTAGTATAGTCATTTTGACAGTATTGATTTTTCCAACCCACAAACATGGCATATGCTTTCGTCTGTTTATGTCTTCTTTGATTTCTTTCATTAGAATCTTATAGTTTTCAGAGTATAGGTCTTTTGTTTCCTTAGGTAGATTTATTCCTAGGTATTTCTTTCTTTCTTTTTTTTTTTTTTTGATACAATGGTAAATGGAATTGCTTCTTGATCAAGTATTTTAAAATAAATTTCAAAAATTTTGATGGTACCAATATTACCCCTTCCCAAGTAAAAATTGTATTTAATTCATTTACTGAAAATTAGGGGGAAAAAAAGAATACTTATGTTTTAATCTTTAATAAAATATGTTATTGAATATTTTCTAAATATCATTGCAAATAGCATGCAATACAATTTTACTAGTTTAATACATGAAAATTGTTTCATAATTTAATTTAATAGCTTTTTCTAAAAGAATGAAAACAATTTGCAATTATGCAGTACCTAAAATAGATAACTCCAACATGTGTGATAGCTTAAGAATTTCTGCTTATATGATCTCATTAAATTAAACACATTCCATTTGATTTATTAGATTTTTTAGTCAATATAATCACAACTGGATAATAAATGAATATATACACACAAACTATTACTTTTCACTAACTGAAGAGCAACATATAAAATATAGGATACTCAGGAATTACCTGTCTGTCCAGTGGTTAGGACTTGTGATTCCACTGCCAAGCCCTGGGTTCAATGCCTGGTTGGGGAAGATCCCACGAGCCACATGGTGGGAACAAAAAAATAACAAAATAAAATAAAGTAAGTGAAATACATGATCCACAGAGTTTAGAGACATAATAATATTAGAATCTGAGTAAATAATGTTCCCCCCACTGAATTGACCCTTAAGAATGAAAATATCTCTAGAAGTTATTGCAATTCTTTTCTTAAACTTGGCTTATGGCCATCCTGAAATATTAAGGACTTGACCTAGATTATCTAAATCCCAGTGGATGTTACTAAGTGAATACCTACTCCCTCTGCTGCAAAAAAAAAAAAAAAAAGGATTAAATTGACTGTCCAGTTAAAAAAGGCTTAGAATCAAATCATTGTTTCTCCTGAGTTCACACAGAGGTATTTAAAATAAAGTGGAGATAAAATTTAACATGTACATTTGTCTAGAAATTTTTCAAATGCGTCTACTCAGAAAATGACATTGCTTATATTATGAAGATTGAACTGCTGTAATCAAGCCACTGATTTTGTGAAACTGTGGATATAATGAAAGGTACTAATTCAAATTGCATTTTATTTTTATTCACTAATGAAGAGGAGGGATTCTTCAGCAAGTGCTTAAGAAAAGTTTATTCAGAAAAAGTACTTCTCTCTCTCTATATATATATATATATTTATATAATATATGCATTTATTATATATATATATATTTATCTTATATATACACATAAATGAATACAACCAGGCATCTCATTACCCAAGGAAATCAAAAAAGAAAACTATTTGACTTAACCTTTTTAACAAGATATTTTAATATACTAAAATATATATCCTTAAAGAAATAAATAAATGGGCTGTGCAAATGTTTATTCACATTTTTTTAAGACATGAAGCTCTTTTTAAACCTAATACTTGTTATTATGCAATTCTGATAATTGATGATTGCAAATTACTGATTGTAAAATGATAGTGCAAAGTGGTAAAATTGGTAACTGCTGATATTGTCTATGAGCTATTATTCTGAACTTACAGTGAACAGTACCCTTGCCTACCTTCATCTATAACATATGCTGAAATATAACTGAAAATAATTATGACAGTCTGTGACAAAATATGCAATAAATATTCATATAAATTAAAATCTTTTTTGACCATAATTGAAATAAGAACTTTATGGGATAAAAGGAAATTGAAGGATAAAAAATACTAAAGAAGGAAGGATTCATTGTATCCAGTGGCTGTTACGTATCCTCTGAAAATGAGATAGACTGCAACCAAGAAGAGAATGCTTTAAAACAGCATAGGTAATATAAATCAAATTTTTTAGGAGTAGAGACGTTTTCATGCAAGCACACTGTATAATCTGATCGAGGCTGATTCTATTGCATTAACACTTTTGGCGGTGTTGGTTATTATTTGGGTTGAAATCATTCAGGATTTTAGGTATCATTTTGGAAAAGGTGTGATGTGATCTATGTAACCTTTGTTATGTTAAGAAACAGAAGATTCTAAATGGAGTTTGATGTAGAATGAGTGGCTGCACTTTTTACAGTACCGTTCAGCAGAAATTGTAGAGAAAGAAATGGACAACAGACAGTGGTTTTGGACCTGACCATAAATGTGCTTTCTGAAAAGGGAGTGAGATACGGGTCTTAGAAGAGATAGAGCCAATATGATTTACACTACAGTATGCTTTGGATGTGCTGAGTTACATTTGAAGAATAAATCTAACACTTAAGGGTCCCAATGCTCAATAAAGACTGACTGTGGAGGACAGTCTTTCTTATTTCCTGATCATTTTATTTTATTTTATTTTTTGTGAATGAAGCGTGGTTACACAGCATCCATTGTAATCTTAATATGGCTTCCTACTTGTTCTTTTACTGTACATGAATTCAGACTTTCAAATCAAAGTCTAGAAATTACTTGTCTAAATTTTATATGAAAATATGAAATGGTAAATATAATGAAGATTAAAAATGGCTACCATTACCTGACTGTGAATACAGATATGCATGAGGGAGTAAATTGCTTCAGTTGTGTCAGACTTTTTGCAACTCTATGGACTGTAGCGCATCAGGTTCTTCTGTTCATGGGACTCTCCAGGCAAGAATGTTGGAATGGGTTGCCATGGCCTCCTCCAGGGCATCTTCCCTATTTAGAGACTGAACCCACATCTCTTACTTCTACCTGAAATGGCCGGTGAGTTCTTTACCACTAGCACCACTTGGGAAGCCCTATATGTGGTATATAAATAATTTATATATATTTATTATTTATATACAAATAATTTATATATTTATTTTATATTTGTTATTTATACATATAAATAATTTGAAGGATAACTTCTAGAAATAATGCAAGTAACTAACTGTATTTTTTATGATTATCCAATTCATATTTTTCAAAAAAGCAATGTAAAATTGAAGTATCTTATGCCTTTAACTTTTACATTTTCTTTATTTACTTTTTACTTCTTGCATACATCAATGAGTTTTCAGTGAAAGAGTAATAACATCTGAATAAACGACCTCACAGAGATTTTGTGAGAATCAAATGGATGTAGCATAAAGAGACAATTAAAAACTATATAATCATGCAATTGTGGTGGATGACAGGTGTATTGAAATGATGGTATGGTAAGGATGGGCTTCCCAGGTGGCGCCAGTGGTAAAGAACCCACCTGCCATTGCAGGAGATGTAAGAAACCCAGGTTCGATCCCGGGTTCGGGGAGATTCCAGAGGGCATGGCAACCAACTCCAGTAATCTTGCCTGGAGAATCCCATGAACAGAGGAGCCTGAAGTGTTAGACATGACTTAGCATGCACACAGGCATGGCAAGGATATTGATAAAGGTGCTAAAATTACAGCTCCTCTTTAATGATATTTTATAGCCAAGGATGCAGTGCTTTTATGTTTCGTCTCATATGTAGCTTGTAATAGCTCATATTTCTTTGCATCTGCTCTGCTTAAAAAACACATGCTCAGATACTTACAGTTTTAATCTAATCTTACATTTCTTGTAAGTAGATAGGCCAGAATTATGTACTGTTTTAAACCTAAACTCTCTTTGGTGTAACTATTAATGAAGCAAAATAAACACATTCTCATTGTGAAACCAAATTCGAAGGACATATTCTTAAAATCAGTGTCTATCTTTGAAAGTTTCTGTCTTCCTTATTATCTATTTACCTAATAATACACAGATTTCACTGAGTAATAGGAATTAGAAGCATACAAAAAGTTACACATACAAACGCTCACTGTGTATTCTAGGTCTCTTTTTATAGTAAAAAATGATTGTTCTCTTAATGTATACTTTCTAAAACTGAAAATATATATTACTTGATTATTAAATAGTATCGGTAAAATTCCTAAGTCAGTAGATTAATGTAAGCCATTTTGTACTCTGCTTCTTCTCTATTAGAACTTATTGTGGAAACACTTGAAGGAATGTGGAACCTCAAGCAGGCCTCCATGTGAGGGTATTATGGACTGCTATGCTCAGCTGGTAAAGAATCCACCTGCAATGCAGGAGACACTAGTTCGATTCCTGGGTCGGGAAGATTCACTGGAGAAGGGATAGGCTACTCACTCCAGTATTCTTGGGCTTCCCTGGTGGCTCAGCTGGTAAAGAATCTGCCTGCAATGTAGGAGATCTGGGTTAGAGACCTGTGTTCGATCCCTGGATAGGGAAGATCCCCTGGAGAAGGGAACAGCTACCCACTCCAGTATTTAGGTCTGGTCACTAAGAGTTGAACACAACTCAGTGACTTTCACTATATTTATCTAGACTCCAAAGAACCTACTTCTGGGTAATGTGGTTCTATGAAAGACATCTTGTAATGATAAAAATTCTAGACACTTGAAAAAAATGCAAAATAATTCTTTGGATTTTTTCTTTTTTTTTTTGGCTGCACTGGGTCTTTGTCATTGTGTGGATGTGGGCCCTCTCCAGCTGTGGTGAGCAGAGGCTACTCTATGCTGTGGTGCATGGGCTTCTCATTGTAGTGGCTTTTCTTGTGGGATGCAGGCTCTCGGTTCGCGGGGCTTCAGTAGTTGTGGTTCACTGACCCTAGAGTGCAGGCTCAGTAATTGTGGCACGTGGGCCCAGTTGTTCTGCAGCATGTGGGATCCTCCTACACCAGGGATTGAACCCATGTCCCCTGCACTGGCAGGCAGACTCTCAACCACTGGACCACCAGTGAAAGTCCCGAAAATAATTCGCATTATAAAAATTTAGACTGAGTACTGTCAGTCAATTTTTAAGAATTAGAATTGACTTCCTTCAAAGGCCTCTTGGTAAAATTACCCCAGTAACCTGGTTTCCCAGCCCTACACATGATGAGAAAGGCAGGTTAGTACAGAGAATGTTCAGCATTTTAGTTTACTTCAGGAATCTTAAGAGAAGAAGAAATCCAAATTTCTGTGAAATCTGATAGAGTGTCTTTGAGCTTTAAAGATTTTTGAAAGTCTCATCTGAGATTTCTCATAATACATCTGACAAATTTAATTTAAGGAAACTTGTAAATCCACATTCTTTCTGCATCTCTGTAAATAATCACATAGCTTTATTTTGTAACCAAGAATAGTATTTATTTGAGAATCATTTGATCAAAAGTGAGAAGAAATCTCCACACTGTTTTCCATAGCGGCTGTACTAGTTTGCATTCCCACTAACAGTGTAAGAGGATTCCCTTTTCTCCACACCCTCTCCAGCATTTATTGCTTGTAGACTTTTGGATAGCAGCCATCCTGACTGGCGTGTAGTGGTACCTCATTGTGGTTTTGATTTGCATTTCTCTAATAATGAGTGATGTGGAGCATCTTTTCATGTGTTTGTTAGCCATCTGTAAGTCTTCTTTGGAGAAATGTCTGTTTAGTTCTTTGGCCCATTTTTTGATTGGGTCATTTATTTTTCTGGAATTGAGCTGCAGGAGTTGCTTGTATATTTTTGAGATTAATCCTTTGTCTGTTTCTTCATTTGCTATTATTTTCTCCCAATCTGAGGGCTGTCTTTTCACCTTACTTATAGTTTCCCTTGTAGTGCAAAAGCTTTTAAGTTTCATTAGGTCCCATTTGTTTAGTTTTGCTTTTATTTCCAATATTCTGGGACGTGGGTCATAGAGGATCTTGCTGTGATTTATGTCGGAGAGTGTTTTGCCTATGTTCTCCTCTAGGAGTTTTATAGTTTCTGGTCTTACATTTAGATCTTTAATCCATTTTGAGTTTATTTTTGTGTATGGTGTTAGAAAGTGTTCTAGTTTCATTCTTTTACAAGTGGTTGACCAGTTATCCCAGCACCGCTTGTTAAAGAGGTTGTCTTTTTTCCATTGTATATCCTTGCCTCCTTTGTCAAAGATAAGGTGTCCATAGGTTCGTGGATTTATCTCTGGGCTTTCTATTCTGTTCCATTGATCTATATTTCTGTCTCTGTGCCAGTACCATACTGTCTTGATGACTGTGGCTTTGTAGTAGAGTCTGAAGTCAGGCAGGTTGATTCCTCCAGTTTCATTCTTCTTTCTCAAGATTACTTTGGCTATTCGAGGTTTTTTGTATTTCCATACAAATTGTGAAATTATTTGTTCTAGTTCTGTGAAAAATACCGTTGGTAGCTTGATAGGGATTGCATTGAATCTATAGACTGCTTTGGGTAGTATAGCCATTTTGACAATATTGATTCTTCCAATCCATGAACACGGTATGTTTCTCCATCTGTTTGTGTCCTCTTTGATTTCTTTCATCAGTGTTTTATAGTTTTCTATGTATAGTAGAACTGCCATATGACCCAGCAATCCCACTTCTGGGCATACACACTGAGGAAACCAGATCTGAAAGTGACACGTGCACCCCAATGTTCGTCGCAGCACTGTTTATAATAGCCAGGACATGGAAGCAACCTAGATGCCCATCAGCAGATGAATGGATAAGGAAGCTGTGGTACATATACACCATGGAATATTACTCAGCCATTAAAAAGAATTCATTTGAATCAGTCCTAATGAGATGGATGAAACTGGAGCCCATTATACAGAGTGAAGTAAGCCAGAAAGATAAAGAACATTACAGCATACTAACACATATATATGGAATTTAGAAAGATGGTAATGATAACCCTATATGCAAAACAGAAAAAGAGACACAGAAATACAGAACAGACTTTTGAACTCTGTGGGAGAATGTGAGGGTGGGATATTTCAAAAGAACAGCATGTATACTATCTATGGTGAAACAGATCACCAGCCCAGGTGGGATGCATGAGACAAGTGCTCCGGCCTGGTGCACTGGGAAGACCCAGAGGAATCGGGTGGAGAGGGAGGTGGGAGGGGGGATCGGGATGGGGAATACATGTAAATCCATGGCTGATTCATATCAATGTATGACAAAACCCACTGGAAAAAAAAAAAATAAAATGAAAAAAAAAAAAAAAAGAATCATTGTTTTCATATATTATAACTTGTATACTGGGGAATCAGTCCAATATTCTACATCATGTGGGATACACGTGATATTTATGAAAAAATAATTGTTCTTCTATTTTTCCCTTTGCAAAATTCTGACACCACACATTATTTGAAGATTGATTCCTCTGCACATGTTCAGGTCCTTGCTATAAGTTTTTTACCATATCTTTGAAGTTCCAGATATGAAATAATGTCAGTTACATATGAATTCTATTTTTGACTTTCTATTGTTGGCAAATATATATATATATATATATATATATATATATATATATAATCTATTTCCAGTGTACTAGGTTAATAACATGGAATTTGCTGACATTATAGTGTAACCATTACCTACATCATGCTGGAACATTTTTATCTTGCCCAACTGAAACTCTATACCAGTTAAACACTAAGTCTTCATTCCTCTCACCTCCTAGCTCCTAGCAACCACCATTCCACTTTCACTTTTATTAATTTGACTATACTGGGTAACTCATATATGTGGAATCATGTGTATGGCTTGTCATGATTGGCTTATTTTACTTAGCACACTGTCAGCTTTAGCCATGCTGTAGCATGTAGCAAAATTACCTTCTGCTTATTCATTTATTGGTCAAAAGACATTTGTGTTGCTTCTACCTATTAGCTATTGCAAATAAAGCTTCTAAGAGCATGAGTGTATAGATATCTATTCTAGATTTTGTTTTTTATTTTGGATGTAACCTCAGAAGTGGGATTTTTGACCCATATTTTGATTTTATGCTTTTGTTGTTGTTGCTTTGTAATTTGCAATAGTACTTTTCAGAGTGGTTATATCATTTTTCACTCCTTCCAGCTCTGCATGTGTTGTAATTTCTTCATATTCTTACCAACACTTATTCTTTCCTGCATTTTTAAAACATAGCTAAAGGTGAAATGTGGTATCTTATTGTATTTTTTCTTTGAATTTCTCAAATAATTATTGATGATGACTATATGTTCCTGCGTTAATTGGTTAGCTCTTTATATTCTTTGAAGAAATATTTATTCACATGTATCTAACCTTTGAAAACTATTTTTTCTGTTGCTTGGTTGTAGTTTTTTAATATATTCCCTATTACAATTCATTATCTGATATATATCAATATTTTCCATTCTGTGAGCTGCTTATTCACTCTGTTAAAGTTCATCATCATACAGAAGTTTTTAATTCTGACAAATTCCAATATCTATATTTTTGTTGGTATTGAACATGCTTTTGGTATTATACCCAAGAATGCACAGCAAAATTCAGTATAATGAAACTTTTCTCATTTTATTCTAAGAATGTATAGTTTTAGCTTTGTATCTGCTTTTTCATCCACTTCAGTTAATTTTTGTGTATGTAGTAAAGTAATGGTCCTAGTTCCTTATATGCATGTGGATGTCAAGTTTTCTAGCAATATTTGTGGTAAAGACATTCCAACTGAACTTTTGAGACACTTCTCGAAATCATTTGACCATATGTTGTTTTTTTTTTTTTCTGGTATCTCTACTGAATTGTTTTGGTTTATGTTTGTCTTTGCCAATACTACACATTTTTTATATATTATAGCTTTGTAGTAAGTTTTAAATAAGAAAGAATAAGTTCAATTATTTCATAAGATTGTTTGGGCTATTCTGTGTATTTAAAAATTTTATTTGGATTTTGAAATGTATTATTTTCTTTCTTCAAAATTCTCTTGGAATTATGGAAATCATTTCATTGCACCTGTCCTGTAGTTTGCTTACGGTAATGTTGACATCTTAGCAATAGTCAGTTTTTCAACCCATGAGCGCAGGCTGTTTTTTCATGTGCTGGCATTTATCTCTCCTTTAGTTTATTTCAGTGATGTTTTGTGACTGTTAGTGCAAACCTTTTGTAATTTCTTTGTTTTTTCCTAGGGCTTTTATCCTTTTTCATGATATGCTAAATGTTATTGTTTTAAGTTCCTTCTTAGTATTTAACATTATTCGTATAGAAATACAATCAATTATGTATCCTGCAACATTCATGACTCTGTTTATTAGTCCTAACAAGTTTTTATTTCCTACATTTAAGATATCACTTCTGAAGCAGGATAATTTTAATTCTTTCTTCAGAGTTCCAGTGTTTTTAACTTGTTTTGCTTGCCAAAATGTTAGTACTTATAATACTGTAACTTTAATTAGAAGTTTCGAAAGTGGACATTCTTGCCTTGTTCTTGATCTTAAAGGAAAAACTTTTAGTCTTTCACCATTGAGTCTAATGTTAGTTGTGAGATCAGTTTTCAACTGCGACATCAGTTTTACATCCCTTTAATATTTTATTCAAGTAGAGTAAGAACATGATCTCAATAGCTCACTGAAAGTGAAAGTGTTAGTTGCTCAGTGGTGTCTGACTCTTTGTGATTATGTGGACTGTAGCCTGCCAGGCTCCTCTTTTCATGGAATTCTCCAGGCAAGAATACTGGAGTGGGTTGCCATTCCCTTCTCCAGGGGATCTTCCCAACCCAGGGATTGAACCCAGATCTCCTGCATTGCAGGCAGATTCTTCACCATCTGAGCCACCAGTAAAGCCCCGATAGCCCACTATCAATATACTTTTCATCAATATACTTGCTTTCTAATAATAAATATCAAATAGTATCTCTTGACACTTTAGCCACTGTGGATGGAAAACTTTCTACCCCACATACAATCACATTCATGCTTTTCTCTTTTCTCATCCTTTCAACATAGTTGCAACACAGTTTCTGGCATGGCTATGCTGACAGCATTTTCCCATCTTTTTGTACGTTTTACTAAAATACAAAAACATAAGTTATTGTAAAACCTGATGACATTTTAGTTAGTATTTTTAAATATTTATTTACTTATCTGGTGCACTGGGTTTTAGTTGCAATATTTGGCATCTTTGATTTTTGTTGTGAAATGCAGGATCTTTAGTTGTGGCATGTGAGATTTTTAGTTGGAGGATGAGAACTCTTAGTTGTGTCATATGGATCTAGTTCCCTGACCAGAGATCAAATCCAGGACCCCTGGATTGTTAGTGTGAAGTCTCAGCTGCTGAACCACCAAGGAAGTCCCTAGTTAGTATTTTTATACAATAATTCTCATTATTGCTGTTTCTCAGTCAGGACACTTTCAGGATCATTCAATTATAGGCAACATTGAGAATTTTCAAAAAATCTTTTCAAGACATTTGGAATTTTCAAGAAAATATCTTTCAAAGAGTATTGTTTAATTATTTTCCTGTGTTCTGTTCATGCTTTTTGAATATTGTGGTTCATTTATATCAATTCTGAAAAATGTGTTTCTTTGATAATATTAAGTCACTTTTTCTATATGAATTTCTAGGGGTGATAATAAGTTTATATCTCTTCCCTTATATTCTCTAACTCTTATACCCTTTAAAAGACAAATTTTATATTTTATGATTTTTTTGCCTTTTTTTATTCTGCTAGATATTTTTCATTTTGTCACTGAACGTTTCACTTATTCTTCCTTGTCAGTTCACGTTATTATTTTAATTTGAGAGAGACTTTGTTACCTTGTAATTTATTTTATATATTTAATAATATTTACAATGTAGAATAGTAATGTATTGTACTTCTTTGAAGGTAAAATTCTTATTTTTTTAAAAATGCATTTTTTGCATTTTTAAATCATTGTATTTCATTGCATGGTTTTTCTGTGTGTGAATAAGTATCTGTGTTTGTGTGTATGTGCACATGACCATGGTCTTTCCTGTAGTAGTCTTTCTCAAAATTCTAACAATTTTGGCACTAGAACAATTATTATAACTAAAATAACAAAAATTATGTATGGCTTGTTCCCTTACAATATGTCCTAAGAATCCCTCCTCCCACCATGAGGAAGAACCCTTGGATGCCATTTTTCTTTTCTCCATTTAAAAAACTGACCATTTTTATTCCCAAATTTATTCTTTCATAGGATCCTAAACTATTTCATCTCTTATTGTGCCTCATGTTCATCCACTTTCTTTTAGTTTATAATATATATTTTTAATCATAATTATAGCTGTGTTTTAACAGGGAGAGATTATAAGTGCTTAAGTTTTTTACTCTAACTTAGAATTGGGAGGAGCTTTAAAATAAAATAATAAAAGTTAAAATTAAATGTGTATGACAAAATTTACTTATCATATAAGTGCTAGAGAAGCAGAGAGATGTAAAATATATGTTATTTTTGAGATTTTGCACAGATTTATCAAACTACAATGAGTGTGATGTAGAGATATATAGGCAAATGCTCTTTGTTACTTACAGAATTCAGAATCTCATTCAGGAGGAAGATCATAATTTTGTGTAGATGGTACTTGATGATATTCATCTTGATTTCACAATAGATGACTCAAATAATGTTACTGAATTCAGGGAAGCTTGATTTAATATTTCTGTTCAAAAAAGACTCAAGAAAGAATAATAGCTTCTCAACATAAGCGATAGGCTACTACAGATTTACAGGTAAGCCTTAGGGTTTGAATATGAAAAATAAATCATTTCTTAATGGTGATAAATATTTATTCATAATATAATTAGAAAACACATGCATTTACATGATTTCCTAAGAATATATTTTGAGTATGTTACCTAATTTTGATGTGACTTGAGTTTTTATAGGGTAGTAAAGCATACTTATCCTAATGATGTCAAAATATAAAATTTTCACAATTTTAAAGATTTCCTGCAAAAGCTCATAGGCCAAAATGTTTGTATTTTCAAGTTCTAGTCTCTTGATCAAAAAAACAAAAAAGTTTTGCTTTTCCAAAATTAATAGGTTCGGTTATTCATTTAAGAGTTGTAAATTGTTAAATAGTACAGTTTAATCATGCAACAATTTCAAAATAGCTTACTTGACTTTCTTGCTTTTGTGTCTGCCTTAGGAAAAATTATATTAATGCCACATGGAAAATTATAATCAAACATCAACTTATTTCATCTTACTGGGGTTGTTCCCATCTTCAAGAATTGGCCTATTTCTTTTTAGTCTCATTGTTCTCCTTTTTCTAATGGCTCTATTTGGTAACCTCTCCATGATCCTCCTCATCTTTCTGGACACCCAACTTCAGAAACCCATGTATTTTCTACTCAGTCAGCTCTCCCTCATGGACCTGACCTACATTTCCAACATTGTACCCAAAATGGCCTACGATTTTCTATTTGGAAACAAGTCTATCTCCTTCATTGCATGTGGGATACAGAGCTTCTTTTTCTTGACTTTAGCAGGTGCAGAAGGATTGCTCTTGGCTTCTATGGCTTATGATCGTTATGTGGCGATTTGCTTTCCTCTTCACTATCCCATCAAAATCAGTAGAAGAGTATGTGTGTTTATGATAATAGGATCTTGGCTCCTGGGCTCAATCAACTCCTGTGCCCACACCATATATGCCCTTCATATCCCTTATTGCCGATCCAGGACCATCAATCATTTCTTCTGTGATGTTCCAGCCATGTTGACTCTGGCCTGCATGGACACCTGGGTCTATGAGTACACAGTATTTGTGAGCACCACCATCTTTCTTTTGTTGCCTTTCACTTGTATTGTATTTTCCTATGGCCGTGTTCTCCTTGCTGTATATAGAATGCACTCAACAGAAGGGAAGAAGAAAGCCTATTCAACATGTAGCACCCATCTCACTGTGGTAACTTTCTACTCTGCACCATTTGCTTACACTTATCTCCGTCCAAAATCTCTGCGTAGTCCAACAGAGGACAAGGTTCTTGCTGTCTTCTATACTATCCTTACCCCAACGCTCAACCCTGTTATCTATAGCATGAGAAACAAGGAGGTGATGGGGGCCTTGAGAAGAGCAATTCAGAGAACCTGTTCTGTGAAAATGTAAAGACAGTTTTTCCATGAGACCTAGATGTTAAATACAAATTTATTAATCATCATGGTGGTTTAGTCATGTCTGACTCTTGTGACCCCACGGACAGTAGCCTGTCAGGCTCCTTTGTCTATGGGATTCTCCAGGCAAGAATACTGGAGTGGGTTGTCATTTTCTTCTCCAGAGGATCTTCCCAACCCAGGAATCGAACCCAGGTCTCCTGTATTGCAGGCAAATTCTTTACCAACAGAGAGAAGCCCCATTAATTGGCATACAACAATTAAAATCTCCTTTGGATTAATTTTAGTCCTTGCAAATTTAATGATAAAATAAGATTTTAATTATTATTATTAATCAGCATACAATTATTAAAATCTTATTTTATCATTAAATTTGCAAGGACTAAAATTAACCTAGAGGAGAAAACCACTCATGTCTACACAAATCTTTTTTGCAAATATCTGTATATCCATATCTATATGTTTATGTTTATATATGTTTATTTATATGTGTGTGTATATATATATATGTATATAGATGTTTTTCAGTCTCTCTCTTTTTTCCTCATTATGCATTTTCCCCTATTAATTCAAAAAGCTTTTAATTTTTATTAATATGGTATACATGTAAATGATCTTTTGTATGCAATAATAAAAATGAAAACTAACTGAAGTTGTCATTCAGCATGAGTTCTACTATTTTGCATTTATATTTCAATATGCTTAAAACATGTTTTATGAATGACAAGATCAAATTAAAAGTCAGAAGATCTCATTTTCTTTTCACTCTAGGCCTATAATTGCCAGTAACATTCTTTTCTTCAATATAAGGAAAATATATTTCAGAGATTTAGTTGAGACTTCACCAGGGATTCTGAAGTCCTTACACTATGCTGAATGGAAATAATTCATATTCTTTTTAGGGTGTACCCTAGGGAATTGATTTAATATTGGTATACTTGGGATTCAACAATAAGGACCTGGAGATGTCAACAGAGATCAAGGAAATTGTAAAGTTATACAATAAGTGGGTCAAAGCTTTGTCTCATTACTAGATATTAGAAATATCAAAGACTTTCTTGCAACCATCCCCTCACTTGGCACATACTCAATTTACATCCTAAGCAGTCACTTCAACTCTCACATTAGGTGATAAAACTCAGATGAGATTTTATTCTCTACTCACTGTATCCCATAGTTCTACTGAAAGAGGCTGGAGAAAGTTAATTTGTAAGAACAAATTTCAATTCATATTAAGGATTCATAATTTTCCTAAACAGATCCCACTGCATTCAATAAACATCAATCAGCTCAAGTGAAAGTCCTGGTTGAAGTGTTATCACTATCCTCCTATTATCAGAGCAGCAATATTCTTTACCTCTCAGGTGTGCCAAGGAAAACAAGGGTCATATCCTTTGTTCAAATTCTCCAACATATTAACATAATATCTCTTGTCTGACTTTACCCTCCATTCTTAGAAACCAGCTTGACTTAGCCTGGGACCCCCTCACTCCACCCTTTACTTGATTAACACATGTCTCAAAGAGAAAACTATAAATAATTTGTGTCATCAATTCTCCCATATTGAATTTCACATGGATAGCTTTTGGAAAGTCTGCAAAAAAGGGATCTATGTTTTAATATCATGTTAACATAGCTCTCAATGAACAAAACTCCCAGTGAAAGCACTCTGGGAGGAATCACCTGTGAGCCCCAGTTTTTGTCCTCACATGCAATTTTGGAAATGACTCACTCTCTCCAGATTGGGCATATAAATGTCCTAATAGCTGGCAAGTGGAAGGTTTGTGCTTATTGGAATTTTATGTTATCCCTGTGTTTATTTGCACAGAGACAAATGGACCTCCTTTCTCTCCCTATTACAGATTCAAGAGATCCATGCTATCAGGATACCGAGATACTTGGTGGGAAAATCATTTAGAAAGCTTTATTTCTACCACAGGGGTAAAAGTGGGGATATGCTTAAAATTCTATTAACCACTATTGGTCAAATGGTTGAAAAACCATGAAGAATATTGTAGCACAACAGAAATCCCTAATCATTTTGCCCACATATTATTAGATAATGTCATTGCCTTATATTTTCTACTCACCATGCAACAGGTGTGTGTGTTATTGTTCACACAAGTTGTTGCACTTTCATTTGCAGCTCTGGGTAAGTTGAAACAAGCCTACAAAACGTTTTTTCAAAAGGAAAAATAGTTATGAGATATGAAAAAGACTGATTCTTTGAATTATCTGTTTATTAGGCTCCCCTCAGGACTAGGCGACATTTTCTGCTCTGTTATACAGACAATTATTATTTTCATAATATGTATTATTATTCTTTCCTTAGCTATCAAGTTACTCAATATATATATATCACTGCTTGCTTTAAGTCTATTGTCAGAGAAAAAACACAGTGATCGTACAGAAAGTCAAGATGATTGATCAAATATATAATCTCAAAAACATTTCTCTGTCAGTATATACATCTATGCTTATTTACTATATTTAAATAATTTACTCAATCCTAAAGCCCTATGATAATAGAAATAATAACACTTAAACTGAAACTACCTATTATATCTAGGTGTATATAAAATAGTGGACTTGAACAATGACCATATAAGACATAATTGGCATGAGTTCTGTCAGACACTTTAACTCACTATCAGTCCTTGCCTAGCATCATACCTGCATAATACACTTCAGAGCAAGAAAGAACTGGGCTAACAATACCCAGTATAAAAGGCATTGATGGATTTAGGACAGATAAGCAAACACTCTGGCACCGAGGGACCACATGTTTGATATCTTAATGCTTTTAATCAAAAGATTTATGATCAAAAAGGGGGAAGATGTGAAGGGAAAACATCATAAATTTTTCTAGGGCAGAGCAATCAAACTAAGAAAAAAAAATAATATCATGCCCCCTTTGTGGTTGATCTTTCCCAAAGTGCAATGTGCATCTGCATTGAACATTAAACAGACCTCTTCAAAACAGGAAAATGCAATCAATCTTTGAAAAAAGTGGTCCCTTTCTTCAGACAGCTGAAGAAATTACAGCCTTGTAATTTTTAACATTGATATTACATTTTCATCCTATACAGGATGGCATATGGCCTGAAGCACCACTCTCTACATACATAACTAAAACATCTCTGATGAAACTTTGTGAACAATGCCAACCTGTCAATATAATGACGGCTTCCCTGGTGGCTCAGATGGTAATGCGTCTACCTGCAATGCAGGAGACCTGGGTTCAATCCCTGGGTTGGGAAGATCCCCTGGAGAAGGAAATGGCAACCCACTCCAGTACTCTTGCCTGGAAAATGCCATGGACTGAGGACCCTGGTAGGCTACAGTCCATGGGGTTGCCAAGAGTTGGACATGACTGAGTGACTTCACTTATATTCTTTCAATATAATATATAAATTATTTTCTTCAAGAATATACAAAAGTACATATCTAACATTTGACCAGTAGGGACATTTCCAGAGGTTCTGAATTTCTATTCCTCAGGTTAAATTTGACTTAAGTAAAATTGTCTTTCTTTTTTCTTGATTGTTGTTTGATTTTCCACCAATAAACCAAAAACCATGGTTTCACACTATGCGTTATTTTCTAGTGTCTCCTGGAGAGATATATGGCACTCAATACTCACCTTTTTTCCATGCACTATTTGAGAGTAAATGGATATTTCAGAATCAATTTATTTCCTGGGTTTCCTGGTGCTTTATGGGCTGTGACAGATTCAGCCAGTACTTCTCTCAGTGAACGCAAAGCTATCTTGACCTGTTCACATGTGATTATCCTGTCATAAGATGGTGGAATACAAGATTCCAGCCTGAATCCCTTCAATGAAACATGAACATAAATAACCATCCATGCACAAACATATATTTATAAGAGTTCTGGATTCCAAATGAGAAGTTATAGTACTTAGGTGGAGCACAGGAATTAGATAAGATGCATTGAAGAGGGTAGGAAGGATAGTTTTACTCTACCTAAGTCACTTTTTTCTAAATACCATGACACACAGGGCAGAGACACACTTTTTTCTCCTTCAGAGCTCGTCCATGGAGAAATGAAAGTCAAGTGAGTATCCAATTCTAATTTAGACGCAAACAATAATCCCACTCACCCTTAGACCCTGTAAGTAAGCCTGTGTGTGGTGCTGTCTGATGGCCTGCCCCAAATCCCTGACTGGGCTTACTGGGGAAAAGTTTTCCCTTTTGAACTCAGTTTGTACAGAATAGAAAGAGTGATTGCTTAAAATGTAAAAGCACCAATTCAAGACTACAAGTTTCATTAGGTTCAGAGAAAAATGACACTACTGAATGACAAAGTAAATCACAAGCAATAGACTGTAAAAAATGGAGATCTCATAAATGCCTGACAGATAATTCAGAATATTTCTCTTTAAGCAAGTTAAAGCATACAAACAACTAAACAAAATCAGGAAAATATTTTTGTAACAAGGCAAGATTCAAACAAGGCAAAATTCAAACAAAGTAGAAACATAAATAGAAGCAAACAGAAGTTCTAATTCTAAAACAAAACCATACAGTGTCTGAACTGAAAAAAAAGTAATAAAGACTAAACAACTGACTTAATCAAATGAAAGAATCTGTGAGATTAAAGATAATTTATTTGAGATTAAATGGTCAGAGGGACAGCAAAGAATAAAAAAGTAGTGAAAAAAGCCTATAGCACGTAAGAGATTACATATAGCACCAATATATGGATTACAGGTATCCCAGAAGGAGAAGAGAAAGGGAGCAAAAAGCTTATTAAAAGCAATATTGACAATAGTGACAACAAAAGTACCAAAACCGAAGGTGAAATGAATGCCAAGATTGATGAAGCCCAATGAATTCAAAATGAATTAAAGAAGTCTTCACTGAGACACATCATAATTCAAAAATAAATATTTTCCAAATCACTTAAAAAATTTACACTGAATCTATATTACCTCTTCCCAAGTAAAGAGTATACTTAATTTACTTACTGAAAACTATAAGAACTATAATGCTTATGTTTTAATCTGTAATAAAATTACATTGTTGAATATTTTTTAAATACCATTACAGCTAACTAATAAAATTTTCATTATTTATTTTAATACATAAAAATTATTTTATAGTTTAATGTGTTTTTCCAGAAGAAAGGAAATAAGTTTTTTTTTTTATTGAAGTATAAGTGGTTTACAATGTTATATTGTTTCAAGCATACAGACAAATGATTCAATTACACATATATCTATATGTTCTCAGATGCTCAGTCATGCCTGATACTTTGTGATCCCGTGGACTATAGCCCACCAGGCTCCTCCCTTCATGGGATTTCCCAGGCAAAGTTGGTTGCCATTTCCTTCTACAGGATATCTTCCCAAACCAGGGATTGATCCCATCTTTTATGTCTCCTGCATTGGCAGGCAGATAATTTACCACTAGTGCCACCTGGGAAGCCCTATCTATCTACACACACACACACACACACACACACACATATGTATATATTCTTTTTCAAATTCTTTGACACTATAGGTTATTACAAGATACTGAATATAGTTCCCTATGCTATATAGCAGATTTTCGTTGGCTCTATATTTAATACATGGTCCTGGTTTAGTCGCTAAGATGTGTCCTACTTTTGCAACTCCATGGACTGTAGTCTGCCAGGCTCTCTGTCTATGGGATTCTCCAGACAGGAATACTGGAGTGGGTTGCCATTTCCTTCTCCTGGGGATCTTCCCAACCCAGGAATTGAACCCAGGTCTCCCGCGTTGCAAACAGATTCTTTACTGGCTGAGCTACGAGGGAAGCTCATATATTAAATGCTATATATTTAATATATAGCAGTGTGTATATGTTAATCCCTAACTCCTAATTTATCCCTCCACTCTGCCTTAATACTTTGCTAACAATACAATTGTTTTCTATGTCTGTGAGTCTATTGTTTTGTTTTTTTAGATTCTACATACAAGAGATATCTTTCTCTGAATGACTTACTTCACTTAGTGTGATAATCTCTAGGTCAATCTATGCTGCTGTAAATGACATTATTTTATTTTTTTATTGTCATATAATATACACTGCATCTTCTTTATCCATGCATCTGTCAATTGATATTTAAGTTGCTTCCATGTCTTGGTTATTGTAAAGTGAAATTATGTAATCTAAAATAAAGATAACCACCAAAAATGTAATATTTTAAGAATATATGCTAATATGTTTTTATTGAATTAATCTCATTTTACTTGATTTCTTAAATTTTGGCCAATATAAACAGAACAGGGAAATAATAACATATGCAAACATGTCATCATTATGTATTTACAGAAAAACAATACAAAAAATATATAATCCAAAATGTTTAGAGACATAATAATTTTGGAACAAACTAAATTTAAAAAACTATATTTCCCTACTGAATTGACCATAAACATACCATAGAAAACTTCTGTAGAAGTTATCAGAACTCTATCACCAACCTTGGCTTGTGGCCATCTTGGGTTCTTAGAGACTCACCCTACATTATCTAAGTCTCAATGGACATTCCAGATTCTAACTGAAAAAAAAAAAAAAAAAAAAAAAGATTAATTTGAATCTCCAGTTAAAGAAGGTCTAGAATCAAATCATTGTTACTCCTGAGTTTTAATGGAGATATTTAAAATGTCAATTGTGTATTTGTTTAGAAATTTTTCATAGAAGCTTACTCAGAAAATGACTTTGTTTATATGAAGAAGTTTGTGCTTCTTACAGCTACTCAAGCCAGTAAGTTTTGAAAGCATTGATACCATAAAAGGTACTAGACTTAATTGTTTTTGTTTCTATTCACCACAAAAGAGGCTTAAGAGAATTTATTCAGAATTAACTACTTCCCTTCATGCTAAACAAGGAAAATTCAGGGATGCTGTTAGCCAGGGAACTCCAAAAAAAAAAAAAAATCTTTTATTGACTGAAGTTAAATTAATATATATAAATAATTTATACTAAAATGTGTATCCTTAAAAATTAAGAGAAAAAATATATTGACTACTCAAATGCTTTTTCACTTTTATTTAAAGGTGTGAAGTTCTTTTTAAACCAAAAACTTATTATTATACAGTTATAATGCAATTGATGTCATTTGAAAGATTGTGAAATGTTAGTAAGATGTAGTAAAATTGATAAAGACACCTGCTGATATTGCCTATGAACTACTGTTCTGGATTTATGGTGACTATTACATGGGCTTACCCTCACCTAAACCGTGTTGTGAAGTATAGTTGAAAATAACTATGATATTCTACATAATAAAATACACAATACATTTTATATGAATTAAAACTGTATTTCACATATGAGAAGGTATATTTGGCCATTACTGAAATAAGATATATATATATATATAAAACAAAGCAAGAAAGTTGAATGATAAACAAAATTCATTAATGAAGTGAAGAAAGATTCATTGCATCTACTCTGTACAGGGAAAGTATTGTAGCCAAGAAGAGAATGCTTTAAAACAGTATACTGTTTTGTGCAGTCACATCTGATTGTTTGTGACCTCATGGACTGTAGCCTGCCAGGCTCTTATGTCCATGGGGATTCTCCAGTCAAGAACACTGGAGTGGGTTGCCTATCCCTCCTCCAGGGGATCTTTCCAACCCAGGGATTGAACTAGGTCTCCTGCATTGCAGGCAGATTCTTTACCATCTGAGCCACCAGGATACCGCTTAAAATAGTATAAGTAACATGAAATATAATCCCTAGGAGTAGAGACGCTTTCATGCAAGCACATTGTATAATCACATATAAACTGATTCTATTGTATTAATGCTTTATGGCAGCTTTGATTGCTGTTTGGATTGAAATCAGGTTTTCAGGTAATCAGTTTAGGAAATGAATGATATAAGAGTTGTTTAAGAAACAGAAAATTTAAATGGAGCTTAAAGTCAAGTGAGTGACTGCACTGTTTAAAATACTGTTCAGCAAATATAGTAGAGCATGAAATGCACAATAAAATAGTTTTGGACCTGAATGGGAAATACACTTTCTGAAAGGGAAGTGAGATGAGGGTTTTGGAAGAGATAGGGCCTAATCCTATTGCAACATGCTTTGAATGTGCTCAAGTGATACTTGAAGAACAAACCTAACTCTTAAGGACTGAAATTCTAAATAAAGATTATAGGAGACAGTCTTTTTTATTTCTACTTATTATAACTGTATATATATACATATATGAAGAGTGATTACAAGACATTCATTACAAAATGGAATACACGATGAAGGTTAAGAAATAATGCCTAATGTTATTCATCTATGAACATATATGGATCATTTTTATCTATACATTCTATACATATATATATACAATTTGAATGATAAACCCTAGAAATAATCCAGGTAACTAACACTATATTTAGTTATAGTTGTCAAATTTTTTTATTCTAAGACATAAACTATGTATTAAATGTCTTATGCTTTTAACTTTTGTATTTTATTCGTTTTCTATTTCTTGTACATATCATTAAAATCCTAGTGAAAAAATTGTAACATCTGAATAACCAAATACAGTGGTTTTGTGAGAACCAAATGCATTGTAGTATGCAGAAATAACTTGAAAATTATGTAATCATGCAATTGTAGCATATGACAAGTGTGGTGAATATAAATGATCATGGCAAAGATATTAAGAAGCATTCTAAAATTTACAGCTACAGTTCAGAGATATTTTATATTTTAATTAACTGATGTTATGTTTTTCTCAAGTATAGCCTGTAATATCCTATGTTTTATTGTATGTGTTCTACATAAAAGATACAGTTTCAGATAGTTAAATATTTTAAGCTTACAGTTCTTATAAGTAGATGAACTAAAACTTTACCTAGTTGTAAACCTAAAATCTCTGGTGTGCTTGCACAATAAAGCAGAATGAACACATTCTTACTGCAAAATAAAATTTGAAGAACATATTCTTTTAATTAGCTTTTGTCTTTGAAAGTGTTTGTTAATTAGCTATTAACCTAATAATTTTGATTCAGCATTTTAAAGTTTCACTGAACAATAAGTAGAAACATGCAAACATATAAGGACAAAATTTTAGATCTCTTTATATGATAAAGAATATTGTTTTCTAACTGTATGCTTTCAAAAGTTGAAAATAAATTTTACTTGAATATTAAATACCACCAATCAAATTCCTAAGTCAGTTAACTATTTAAGTTGTGATGTTCTCTTTGTCTCTTTGTAGTAGAGCCTACTGAACAAACACTTGAAGGAAAGTAGAATCTCATGAAGGTCTCCATGTAAGAAAACTGTATATAAATATGCTTATCTAGACTCCAAAGGGCTTCTCTTGTAGCTCAGTCAATAAAGAATCTGCTTGCAATGCAGGAGAACTGGGTTCAACCCCTGGGTCAGGAAGATCCTCTGGAGAAGGAATGGCAACTTGGCCAGTATTCTTGCCTGGAGAATCCCATGGACAGAGGAGTCTTGCAGGCTACAGTCTATGAGGTAGCAAGAGTCAGACATAACTTAGTGACTAACTTAACTAGTATCAGACTCCAAAGGACACTCTTTCCAGTTATTTGTTTCTGATCCTGTGAAAGCCATTTTACAATGGTACAGGTTCCCAATAACTGATGGTAATCAAAGTAATTCTTATTATAACCATTTAGACTGATGTATGATCCGTCAATTTTTAGGGACTACAGTTGTCTTCCACACCTAATGCATACAAATACCTCCCTATAAAATCAATCTGGTAATCTGGTTTACTGGTTTTCCAGCTCTAAGCATGATAAGTAAGGAAAGTCAGTTTGGGGAAAGGCCAGCATCTTAGTTTATTTTAGAAATCTTGAGAAAAGAGGGAGAAATCTAAATTTCTGTGAAACCTGGTAGAGAATGTCTTTATGTTTTAAAGCAATGGTTCCCAACATTTTTGACACCAGTCACTGGTTTCGAGAAAGACATTTTTTTCTGTGGACCAGGGCCTGATGGTTTTGGAATGATTCAAGTGCATTACATTTATTGTGCACCCTCTTTCTAATCTAATGCTGCTGCTTATCTGACAGGAGATACTGATCCACAGCCCAGAGGCTGGGGACCCTAGCTTTCAAGAGTTTTGAAAGTCTAATCTGAAATGTCTTATAACATATCCAATAAAAGTAATTAAATAGGCTTGTTAGATAAATCCACACTCTTGATGCACCTCTGTAAAAAAGCACATCAGCTTTATGTTGTAATCAAGAATGATATTTCACTGAGAAGTTTTGATCAAGAGCAAGGAGATTGTAGGGTATAAAAATTGGTGCTTTGGTGGAAAATTCTGTGTTATATAGACTCTAGAGGACTCTCTTCCACTTTTTCCAATTTGATCACTATTTCACTGTACAGTCTTGGATAACTCACTTTATATTTTCGTGATTGAGACTTCTTATTTTTGTTAATAATAAAAGTATAGTTTTAAAAACTGTATGCTTTATAAAGTGCATGAATCACTAAAAGGACACTTTTTTCAGTATTTCATTTCCAATTATAAATATAAACATAGGGGGAAAATGGTTTGTGACAGAATTGATGTATATTAACTTTAAGAAATGGTCATATCTAATTCACTTTGAAACTTGTGCATCATTTGAATGGTTTTACTTGTCACACAGAATATGTATATCTATTATCTGAATTACAGTGAAAATAATAGGAATATCCACTTGCAAATGAAATCTCTAGGCTTCTAGGTAAAGAGTATTTTATATTGGAAGCAAAATATGAATTGGATTTCATTTAGAAGTTTTAATGTGCCAAGTTGTTGTGGGATCACGTGAAAATAACTTAAAGCTGATATGTATGAGAAAAGAAAATATATATGAACATGAGTAAACTAAAACTTTGTGTTTCAAGACAGTTATCACATATACTCTTGACCTTCTACCATGTATATAGAATTTCTATTTTTTCTTTCCTTTAATTTTTTGTGTTTGTAAATAAAAAGCAACCAAGCCTTATTTCATACTTATTATCTAAAAATATGTAAAATTTGAGGGATAAAATAGATAGGGATGTACTTCAGTTCAGTCATTCATTTGTGTCTGACTCTGTGACCCCATGGACTGGATGTTCTTAGTTTGATAGATAGATAAATGGATAGACAGATAGATAGATTGGAGTAAGAAATGGCAACCCACTCCAGTATTCTTGTCTGGAAAATTTCATGGACTGAGAAGTCTGGCAGGCTATAGTACATGGGGTCACAAAGAGTCAAACATGACTGAGCGACAGATAGATAGATGAGAAATGGATCTGAGAATCCAGCCTGGCCAAATATACATTTAAGGTAAAATCACTTCAGATCTCTGAATCTCAATTTTGTCATTTATATAATGTCAGTGATAGTGTGTCAAGGTAAAGAGATAGTGATTAAGATTAAATACAATTTAATCCTAGAACATGTCATGAGACATTCCAGGTGCCAACCTGCGGAGACGGTCAATAAAAGTTTAAATGTTTATCTTATTTTCCATGTAGGATGTGACCCAGATTCAAGGGTCACATGTACCCTTACCATGAAACCATAGCCATTTTTTTTTTCTTCTTGGCTCTTTTCTCTTAAGTATGATGTCCTTAATGCTGATGCCTAGATTGCAATTTTTTAGGGAATTGTTTTAAATCAAAGATATTCAAACTACTTTTTAAGTATAAATAAGTTATTTATTGTTCTTTCAGTGGATCCAAAGAAAAATAAAAGGCAAAAAAACGAGATATATGTATTTCAGTTCAGTCGCTCAGTCATGTCCGACTCTTTGCAACCCAGTAGACTGCAGCACACCAGATTTCCTTGTCGATCACCAACTCCTGGATCTTGCTCAAACTCATCTCCATCGAGTCGGTGATTCCATTCAACCATCTCATCCTCTGTCATCCCCTTCTCCTCCTGCCCTCAATGTTTCCCAGCATCAGGGTCTTTTCCAATGAATTAGTTCTTCACATCAGGTGGCCAAAGTATTGGAATTTCAGCTTCAGCATCATTGGAAGGACTGATGAAGGTCCATTGGAAAAGACCCTCATGCTCGGAAAGATTGATATATGATAAAGATTGATATTGGCATATGATATATGGATTTATTTTTACCTAAAAATCATTGCTTTCTTCGTTTTAGACCTTCTAGTATTCAAGGGTAATATTCAACAGTTGACATTGTTTTCTTGGCAGATGCAGGTTATTTTAAGTAATACCACATGACAAAATAGTAGAACAGTACAATATTAATTAGGAAAAAAAGCTCCATTAGCAGTCATGATAAATGAAATTATATATCAGATACAATGTGCTATTCCATGCTTCCTTTTTTGCTTATATTTTCACATTTAAGAAGTGATGATATTAACTCCCTCACAGAACTTTGTTATGGACAGCCCTATATAAAATTCATAATAAGAATTATCATAATTTCATTGCTAATGTCAAATATTATATTTTAACTTGTCAGTAATTACCAATATAAATTGTATACTGTGAAATCAGTCTAATATGCTGTGTCATTCTGAACAAAAATGACATTTGTAAAAAAAAGTCTCCCTTTTAAAAAAATTTTTTGCAAAGTTGTCAGAAGTCAGAAGCCACAAATTTGACATCAGTTTCTATACATATGTTCAGGACCCTACCATAAATTGTGCACAATATATTTGGAGTTTCAAATTTGAAATAATTCAGTTATATTTAAATTCTATTCTTAAAATTTTTACAATGGTAAATATACATAGTATAAAAGTCACTAATCCATTTTTAAGTGTTTGGGTCAATGGTATCAAGTACATTGACATTATTGTGCAACCATTACCCACAACAACACAGAACATTTTTATCTTACCCAATCGAAACTCTGTGTCCATTAAATACTCACTGCATTCCTCCCACATCCCAGTCCCTTGCAACCAGCATTCCACTTTCATCTGTATGAATTTGCTGACTCTGGATAATTCATATATGTGGAACCATGTGTATAGCTTGTCATGACTGGCTTATTTTACTTAGTTTAATATCTGTCAGCTTCACTTTGTTGTGGCATAGAGCAGAATTTCTCTTCCTTTAAAAACTATATATATGTATGTATATGTATATACATATATATTCAATATATTCAGAATGATATTTATATATATAATCCATATTCTGTATATTCATTAAATGTGTCAGTGGACATTTGGGTTGCTTCTACCTGTTAGCTATTGTGAATAAAGCTGCTCAGAGCATGGGTGTACAGATATCTATTCTAGATTTTGCTTTCATTCATTTTGGATGTATACTTAGAATTTGAATTATTGGATCATATGGTGATTACATGGTTATTTTTTTTTTGATACATTGCAACAACATTTTCTACATGGCTGCAAACTTGCTATTTTTAGTATTTTTTAATACTAGCCATCACCTAAAGGTGAAAAATGGTATCTTACTGAAGTTTTTATTTGAATTACTCAATAATTATTGATGTTGAGTTTATTTTCCCTGTAGCTATTTCTCTACCCTTCCCCAGTAGTGTATTGGATAACTGTCAAGACCACCTAGACAAGCAGGGTTTCCAAAAACGTGATACAGTGAGAGAATGAGAAACGAGACACAAAAATTCAGAGAAAAACGAGGATCAGGGGACCAATACCACTCCAAGGTGAAGATGCCAAAACTGAATCCAAGCCAGCTTTATTATACTTTCAGCCATGAATGAAAGAATATGTGGGGAGTTTAACTCATGTGGCCTTCAGGGCCAAAGAACAAAATGATCATTAACCATTGAGTAATTAGGAAACAGTAATCAATAACAAATCAGTAACTAAGACTGATATTCTTATCTATAGATTTTCCACCAGATACATAAAACATGTGACTCTGAGATGCCAGTTGAGAAACTGTCTGGGGTCAGTTTTCCAACCCCAGGATCATATCTTGTTTTCAAGATTATGAACTGTTCCCTTTGGACTTGTTCCAAGAGTCCGATGCCTTATAGCATCCAGTTTATCAATAATCATAAGTTTCTTTTGTGGCCCTTGTCAGGGCCTGCTTTTCTTTTATTCTTCCTGTCTCCTACAGAGAACTACCAACCTGGGGGATTCATCTTTCAGTGTTATATCTTTTTGCCTTTTCATACTGCTTATTGGGTTCTCAAGGCAAAAGTTCTGAAGTGGGTTCCCATTCCCTTCACCTGCTCAACATAGCTGAATGATATGCCTCGTGCCCTGGTAGTCCCACTGCTAGTCCACGTTGAGCATTTAAACTTTCACTGGTCATGGGGTGTCAGTCAATGTGCAGCCAGGGGTTGAGGAGAAGGCCCTGTTGGAGTGTCTGAGAAGTGGATCTGGTGATGGAATTTCACCTGAGCTATTTCAAATTATAACAAATAATGCTGGTAAAGTGCTATACTCATTATGCCAGCAAATTTGGAAAAGTCAGCAGTGGCCATAGGACTGGAAAAAGTCAGTTTTCATTCCAATCCCAAAGAAAGGCAATGGCAAAGAATGTTCACATTATCATACAATTGCATTCATTTCACATGCCAGCAAGATTATGCTCAGAATCCTTCAAGCTATACATGAACTGAGAAATTCCAGATGTACAAGCTGGATTTAGAAAAGGCAGAGGAACCAGAGATCAAAGTGCCAGCATCCACTGGATCATAGAAATAGCAAGGAAATTTCAAAAAGACATCTACTTCTGCTTCATTGACTGTGCTAAAGCCTTTGACTTTATAGATCACAAAAAAAGCTGTGAAATATTCTTAATGAGATGGGAATACCAGGACACATTACTTTCCCCCTGAGAAAACTGTATTCAGGACAAGAAGCAACAGTTAGAACTGAACATGGAAGAGTGTGTGCTAAGTCTCTTCAGTTGTGTCTGACTCTTTGCAACCCTATGGACTGTGGCCCACCAGGCTCTTCTCTCCAAGGAATTCTCCAGGCAAGAGTACTGGAGTGGGTTGACATTTTCTTCTCCAGGACATGGAAAAATAGACTAGTTCAAAATTGGGAAAGGAGTACATCAGGCTGTATATTGTCACCCTGCTTATTTAACTTACATGCAGAGTATATCATGCAAAATGTCAGGCTGGATGAAGCACAAGCTGGAATCAAGGTTTCTGGGAGAAATATCAATAACCTCAGATACACAGATGACACCATCCTAATGGCAGAAAGCAAAGAGGAACTAAAGAGCCTCTTGATGAAAATGAAAGAAGAAAGTGAAAAAGCTGGCTAAAACTCAGTATTCAAAAAACAAAGATCATGGCACCCAGTCCCAGCCCTTCATGGCAAATAGATGGGGAAAATATGGAAACAGTGTTAGACTTCATTTTCTTGGGCTCCAAAATCAGTAAGGATGGTGACTGCAGCCATAACATTAAAAGACGCTTGCTCCTTAGAAAACTAGTTATGACAAACCTAGACAGTGTATTAAAAAGCAGAGACATTACTTTGCCAACAAAGGTCCATATAGTCAAAGCTATGGTTTGTCCAGCAGTCATGTATGGATGTGAGAGTTGGACTATAAAGAAAACTGAACACCAAAGAATTGATGTCTTTGAATTGTGGTGCTGAGGAAGACTCTTGTGAGTCCCTTGGACTGCAAGAAGATCAAACCTGCCAATCCTAAAGGAAATCAGTCCTGAATATTCATTGGAAGGACTGGTGCTGAAGCTGAAACTCCAATACCTGGTGCAAAGAATAGACTCATTGGAAAAGATCCTGATGCTGGGAAAGATTGAGGGCAAGAGGAGAAGGAGGCAACAGAGAGAAGGGGACAAATGGTTGGATAACATTGCCGACTCAGTGGACATTAGTTTGAACAAGTTCTGGGAGATGGTGAAGGACAGGAAATCCTGGCATGCTGCAGTTCATGGGGTCGCAAATAGTTGGATATGACTCAGTGACTGAACAACAATAACATATATTTCCCTGTGTATGCTGGCCATTTGTATATCTTCTTTGAAGATATATTTATTAAAATGTGTTCAACATTCTAAAATTAGCTTCTCTGTTGCTCTTTTTGAGCTGTGGTTCTTTAAAAATTCCTTATATCATTCTATTACGTGATACACATTTTGCAAATATTTTCCATTCTGTGGGTTGCTTATTCACTCTACTGATAAAAGTTCTTCAATGCACTGAAGTTTTCAGTTCTGACAAATTTCAAGATACATTTCTATTTCTGTTGCACATGCTTTTGGTGTTATATCCAAGAATGAACAGATAAATCCAATATCATAAAATTTTTCCCTTATGTTTTCTTCTATATATTTATAGTTTTAGCTCTATATTTAGATCTGTTACTAATTTAGGTTAATTTTTGAAAATACTGTAAAGTAATCTATACTATATGCATATATATGCATATGCAATTTCATTATATGAATATGGATATCAAGTTTCCTTAGCAATATTTATAGAAAAGACACCTAACTGAAGGTTTAAGACTCTTGTCAAAAATCATTTCATCACATATGTGAAGTGTTTCCCTTTTTTTTTTTTTTTCTGGAGTCTATTTAATTTTGTTGGGTTCTGTTTGCCTTTATGACAACACTATGCAGTTTTGATATTGTAGCTCTCTACTAAATTTTGAACCACAAAGCATGAGTCCTCCAATTCTTTTCTTAACTTTTTATTTTATATTTGAATATAGTTGATTAGCAATGTTATTTTCAGGTGTACAAAGCAATTTTCAGTTATGCATATACATGTATCGCCAAGAGTCGGACATGACTGAGTGACTGAACTGACTGACTGATACATGTATCTATTCTTCTTCAAAGTATTCTCCCAGTTAGGTTGCTTAGAATATTGAGCAGCATTAACTCTGCTATACAGTGAAAAAGCAAAAGTGTTAGTCACTCAGTCATGTCTGACTGTTTGCAACCCCATGAACTGTAACCTGTCAGGCTTCCCTGTCCATGAAATTTCCCAGGCAAGAATCCTGGAAATTCCTACTGGAATTTCCTAGAATCCTGGAATTTCCTACTCCAAGGGATCTTTCCAAGCCAGGGATTGAACTCATGTCTTTTGCATCTCCTATTGTCAGGCAGACTTTTTACTACTAACGCTACCTCGGAGAGATTGTCAGTTCTTATACGTACTTCTCCTTATACCTCAAGCTTCTCTCAATTGAAGACTTTCCTTCCCTTCCCAAGAAACATCCCAGTTCCTGCTGACTTTTTTCTGCCAGTGAGCTGTATGTATTTACCTTCAACAGCGGTGGTGAAGAGTGTTGTATTTGCTATGCCTTCCATGCCTGCTTGACAGAAGTAAGCAAGGTTGACCCTGCCTCTCTATTGCTTATAAGATTGAACTGATTTATATCTTCAGCTCCTCTCAGTGACTCCTGGCTGGATATATGCTTCTTCCTACAGAGAGGAAGGCTTTGCCCTTGATAAAGTCTTTTGTTTTTCACTTTTTAAAAAAGTATTTTTAATTGGAGGATAATTGCTTTATTTTTTTTAGTTTCTGATGCATGCTGCTTTCTGCCATACAATGATCTGAATCAACCATAAGTATACATATTACTTATTCCCTCTATCTTGAGCCTCTCTCCCACCCTTCCCCCATCCCACCTCTGTAGGTTGTCACAGAGGACAGGACTGAACTCCCTGTGTTATAAAGCAGCGTCCCACTAGCTATCTACTTTACAAGGGTAGTGTATATATGGGCTTCTCAGGTGGTGCTAGTTGCAAGGAATCTGCCTGCCAGTGCAAGAGACGTAAAAGACACAGGTTTGATCCCTGTGTTGGGAAGATTCCCTGGAGGAGGGCACGGCAACCCATTTCAGTATTCTTGCCCAGAGAATCCCATGGACAGAGGACCCTGGCATGCTACAGTCCCCAGGGTCGCACAGAGTCAGACATGACTGAAGTGACTTAACATGCACGCGTATAGTATGTATATGTCAATGCTACTCTCTCAACTCATTTCACTGTCTCCTTCCCTAACTGTGTCCATAAGTCTGTTCTCTATGAACCAGTTATACAGAGTGACGTATGAAAGAGAAAAAAAAATCATATATTAATGCATATATATGGAATCTATAAAAATTTTAAAATTGTACTGCTGATTTTTAAAAATTATTTCTGTAGGTTTTTTCCACTTTGAAACTTTCATTTAACTTTTAATTGATTATTATTTTTTAATTTTCAAAAGGCTTTGTTACATGACTTTATATATGTAATGATATTTACATTGTGAATCAATAATATCTCATGCTTCTTTTAAGAGACAAATCTTACTTTAAAATATTTTTTTTCTTTTGCATTTTGCAATTATTATAGCTCATATATTTGTGTTTGAATGTGTATGTGAATATGTGTGTTTGTGTGTTGACAGTGTGTGCCCATGTATTCAGCTTTCTCTTTCATTTTGAAACACCTTTAATGTCTGGAAAAATTTGGTTCTAGATTAATATTTACAGCTAAGGCATTAGAGACTGTGTAGACTTTGTTGACTTAGATTTCCTCTTCCCACCTCCATGAGAAGACTCTCAATTTATTTTTTCTGTTTAAATAACTGACAATTCCTCTTTCCAAATTCTTCTTTCAAAAGGATCTAAATATTTCATCTCTCATTCTTTACCACTGTGCCATGTGGGAAGCCCCCATACTACACTTGATGTTAGCCAAAAGGACAAGAAGCCAACCAAATATTACCTGACTTTATGTAAGCTTGATTTGTCATTCCTGTGTAAAAAATTCTAAAGAAAAAAACATGTCTTCTCAACATGAGCTGATAGGTTACTGTAAGCCTTAGGGATTGAATATGTAATAGAAATCATTTATTTATGTTAATAAAAATTAATTTATAGCAAATTTTTCTTTAAGATAAGAATTTACATTGATTTTCTATGAACATATTTTAAATATGGTATCTGAATTTGTTGCTTGAGTTTTATAAGACAATAACACATACTTTTCCTAAAGACATAATAATTTAAGAAAATAAAGATATCTGGGAAAACACTTTGGCCAAATATATTTGTGTTTTCAAATTTTAAACTAAGTTTCAAAATATAACATGTTTTTTTCAATACAGATAGCATCAGTTCTTCTTTTATAAGTTGTAAATTTTAAATAAAGGACTAAAATAATAATTTAATACTATATTTTATAGTTTTACACTTAATTACTTTTATATCTGCTGGTTTTAGGGAAAAAAGCATATCAGTATCATTTGGAAAACTATAATCAAACATCAACTGATTTCATCTAATTGGGGTTACTTCCCACTTCAACAATTGATCTGTTTATTTTTACTCTCATTTTTCTTATTTTCCTAAAGGATCTTTTTGGCAACTGGTCAATGATCCTTCTCATCTTTCTGGACATGCATCTGGAATACATGGAATACACACCCATGTATTTCCTACTTAGTCAGCTCTCCTTCCTTGACCTAAATTACATCTCCACCTTTGTCCCAAAAATGGCTTCCAATTTTTTATTGGGAAACAAAGCAATCTTGTTCATTGGATGCTGGATTCAATGTTTCTTCTTCTTGACGTTAGCAGTTGAAGAAGCATTGATATTGACATCTATGGCTTATGATTGTTATGTGATCATTTGCTTTCCTCTTTACAATCGCATAAGAATCAGCAGAAGAGTGTGTGTGTTGATCTTGGATAATGGGCTCTGTCAACTCCCGTGTTCACACCACATATGTCCTCCATATCCCTTATTGCAGATCCAGACCATCGATCATTTATGTGATGTCCCAGCCATGTTGACTCTGGCCTGCATTGATACCTGGATCTATGAGTACACAGTATTTGTGAGTACCACCCACTTCCTTGTGTTGCCTTTCATTGGTATTGTATGTTCCTATGGTCATGTTCTCCTTGCTGTCAATCACATGCACTCAGCAGAAGGGAGAAAAAAGGCCTACTCAACCTGCTTCACCCATCTTACTGTGGTGACATTCTACCACGCACCCGTTGTTTACACTTACCTACGCCCATGGCCCCTCCAACGGAGGACAAGGCTCTGACTGTCTTCTACATCATCCTTACACCAGGGTGCAACCCTGTTATCTATAACCTGAGAAACAAGGAGCTAATGGAGGCTTTGTAAAGAGTAATTCAGAGAATCTGCTCTGTAAAAATGTAGACAAAGTTTTTGCATGAGTACTAAGATTTGAGTTTAATTCTATCTCTCATTGTATAAAGTGATGAAAAGTATTATTCTATGCTTTAATGAAAAGGTTAAAAATAATAGAGAGGAGTAGAGAATCATTCAGTTCAGTTCAGTTCAGTCACTCAGTCGTGTCCGACTCTTTGCGATCCCATGAATGGGGTCCATCACCAGGCCTCCCTGTCCATCACCAACTCCCGGAGTTTACTCAAACTCATGTTCATCGAGTCAGTGATGCCATCCAGCCATCTCATCCTCTGTTGCCCCTTCTCCTCCTGTCCCAAATTCCTCCCAGCATCAGGGTCTTTTCCAATGAGTCAACTCTTCACATGAGGTGGCCAAAGTATTGGAGCTTCTGCTTCAGCATCAGTCCTTCCAATGAACACCCAGGACTGACCTCCTTTAGGATGAACTGGTTGGATCTCCTTGCAGTTCAAGAGGCTCTCAAGAGTCTTCTCCAACACCACAGTTCAAAAACGTCTCTAAAAAGTTATCCTGGAAACATATACAAGCATATATAAGTATGGATATTTGTCTTTCTCTGCCTTAGTTACTTCACTTTAAGATAAACTTTAGGTCCATCCTTATTGCTATAAATGACATTATTTTGTTCTTTTTTATGGCTAGCATACATATATGGCGCCATATATATATATATATATATATATATATATATATATATATATATATATACACACATACATACACACACATCAGATATGCAGATGACACCACTCTTATGGCAGAAAGTGAAGAGGAACTAAAAGGCCTCTTGATGAAAGTGAAAGAGGAGAGTGAAAAAGTTGGCTTAAAGCTCAATATTCAGAAAACTAAGATCATGGCCTCTGGTCCCATCACTTCATGGGAAATAGATGGGGAGACAGTGGAAACAGTGTCAGATTTTATTTTTTGGACTCCAAAATCACTGCAGATGGTGATTGCAGTCATGAAATTAAAAGATGCTTACTCCTTGGAAGGAAAGTTATGACCAACCTAGATAGCATATTAAAAAGCAGAGGCATTACTTTGCCAACAAAAGTCCATCTAGTCAAGGCTATGGTTTTTCCAGTGGTCATGTATGGATGTGAGAGTTGGACTGTGCAGAATGCTGAGCGCCAAAAAATTGATGATTTTGAACTGTGGTGTTGGAGAAGACTCTTGAGAATTCCTTGGACTGCAAAGAGATCCAATCAGTCCATCCTAAAAAGGAGATCAGTCCTGGGTGTTCATTGGAAGGACTGATGCTGAAGCTGAAACTCCAATACTTTGGCCACCTCATGCGAAGAGTTGACTCATTGGAAAAGACCCTGATGCTGGGAGGAATTGGGGACAGGAGGAGAAGGGGCAACAGAGGATGAGATGGCTGGATGGCATCACTGACTCGATGAACATGAGTTTGAGTAAACTCTGGGAGTTGGTGATGGACAGGGAGACCTGGTGATGGACCCCATTCATGGGGTTGCAAAGAATCAGACACGATTTAGTGACTGAACTGAACTGAACTGAACTGATGCACATGCATACATACCTACATCTTCTGCCCACCCCCAACCCTCCCACTGCTTTTTTGCCTTCAATGTTTCTCAGCGTCAAGGTGGTTGCAGTAAATCAGTTCTCACCAGGTGGCTATAGTATTGGATTTTCAGCTTCAGCAACAATCATTCTAATGAATATTCAGTATTGATTTCCTTTAGGATTGACTGGACCTTACTCAGAATTAATTTTGAATCATGGAAACTAATAATCATCCACAAATCTAACCAAGGATTCAGATATACATGTTTTTTGGTTACATGGAAACAGTCAAAGATGACTAATGAGCCAATACACACTAAGCTTGAGCTGATTTAAGTTACTGTATCACAGACAGATTTTGCTTCATTTCTAGATTCTGTATGATTAAGAAAACCCTTAACTGAACATTGTGCTTTTCACTTTAGGCCTCTCTAACAGCAGGTTTGTTTGTTTGCTTGTTTTTTTTCTCAAAGAGTTGGTGATCAAGGACTGACAAACCCATTCACCAATGTTGGGATGTTTTATTTTTGAACATTTAGTTTAGAATAAATGCCCCCCCTCCCCGAAATCCCTATCAGGCTTTGAATATCAGCTATGATCCGTTTAGCCTGGCCAATGGCCTCTAATTTTAATAATCTGTTTATAAACACTTCTGATGATTCTCCTTGGATTTAAGAAATTTTCCAATTATAGCCTTCATTTTGGCCTTTAATTTGGATTTTTGCCTATAGCTTCATGTCGTTCCATTTCCAAAGGTAACCAGGAAAGTTTTAGTGAAAATTTTAGTTCATTCCATTTCTAACCCATGGGCACCCTAAAAACTGAATCTCATCATAAGCACACAGAGTGGAGGCATTCATGCTATTAGTAGATTTTGAATCTGTGCACTCAAAAGGAAAGTGATTTTGGAAGTCAGGGTGCAGTGGGATGCAAGAGAAACTGTCTCTTATGTCTAACACTGTGAACCAATTTGCATTCTCCAGGACTTCGGTCAATATGGGGCATGGATTAGAGGCTGTCTGGTAAACTGTGACCACTGCCTCATTAACTACCTTCAGGTCTTAGATAAGCTTATTATCTCAATTTTATTTTTTATTTTTATTTTTTTATTTTTTTTAATTTTTTTATTAGTTGGAGGCTAATTACTTCACAACATTTCAGTGGGTTTTGTCATACATTGATATGAATCAGCCATAGATTTACACTTATTCCCCATCCCGATCCCCCCTCCCACCCCCCTCTTCACCCGACTCCTCTGGGTCTTCCCAGTGCACCAGGCCCGAGCACTTGTCTCATGCATCCCACCTGGGCTGGTGATCTGTTTCACCATAGATAGTATACATGCTGTTCTTTTGAAACATCCCACCCTCACATTCTCCCACAGAGTTCAAAAGCCTGTTCTGTATTTCTGTGTCTCTTTTTCTGTTTTGCATATAGGGTTATCGTTACCATCTTTCTAAATTCCATATATATGTGTTAGTATGCTGTAATGTTCTTTATCTTTCTGGCTTACTTCACTCTGTATAATGGGCTCCAGTTTCATCCATCTCATTAGGACTGATTCAAATGAATTCTTTTTGACAGCTGAGTAATATTCCATGGTGTATATGTACCACAGCTTCCTTATCCATTCATCTGCTGATGGGCATCTAGGTTGCTTCCATGTCCTGGCTATTATAAACAGTGCTGCAATGAACATTGGGGTGCACGTGTCTCTTTCAGATCTGGTTTCCTCAGTGTGTATGCCCAAAAGTGGGATTGCTGGGTCATATGGCAGTTCTATTTCCAGTTTTTTAAGGAATCTCCACACTGTTTTCCATAGTGGCTGTACTAGTTTGCATTCCCACCAACAGTGTAAGAGGGTTCCCTTTTCTCCACACCCTCTCCAGCATTTATTGCTTGTAGACTTTTGGATAGCAGCCATCCTGACTGGCGTGTAATGGTCCCTCATTGTGGTTTTGATTTGCATTTCTCTAATAATGAGTGATGTTGAGCATCTTTTCATGTGTTTGTTAGCCATCTGTATGTCTTCTTTGGAGAAATGTCTGTTTAGTTCTTTGGCCCATTTTTTGATTGGGTCATTTATTTTTCTGGAATTGAGTTTCAGGAGTTGCTTGTATATTTTTGAGATTAATCCTTTGTCTGTTTCTTCATTTGCTATTATTTTCTCCCAATCTGAGGGCTGTCTTTTCACCTTACTTATAGTTTCCTTTGTAGTGCAAAAGCTTTTAAGTTTCATTAGGTCCCATTTGTTTAGTTTTTGCTTTTATTTCCAATATTCTGGGAGGTGGGTCATAGAGGATCTTGCTGTGATTTATGTCGGAGAGTGTTTTGCCTATGTTCTCCTCTAGGAGTTTTATAGTTTCTGGTCTTACATTTAGATCTTTAATCCATTTTGAGTTTATTTTTGTGTATGGTGTTACTATTCAACATAGTGTTGGAAGTTTTGGCCACAGCAATCAGAGCAGAAAAAGAAGTAAAAGGAATCCAGATAGGAAAAGAAGAAGTGAAACTCTCACTGTTTGCAGATGACATGATCCTCTACATAGAAAACCCTAAAGACTCTACCAGAAAATTACTAGAGCTAATCAATGAATATAGTAAAGTTGCAGGATATAAAATTAACACACAGAAATCCCTTGCATTCCTATATACTAACAATGAAAAAACAGAAAGAGAAATTAAGGAAACAATACCATTCACCATTGCAACAAAAAGAATAAAATACTTAGGAGTATATCTACCTAAAGAAACAAAAGACCTATACATAGAAAACTATAAAACACTGATGAAAGAAATCAAAGAGGACACAAACAGATGGAGAAACATACCGTGTTCATGGATTGGAAGAATCAATATTGTCAAAATGGCTATTCTACCCAAAGCAATCTATAGATTCAATGCAATCCCTATCAAGCTACCAACGGTATTTTTCACAGAACTAGAACAAAGAATTTCACAATTTGTATGGAAATACAAAAAACCTCGAATAGCCAAAGTAATCTTGAGAAAGAAGAATGGAACTGGAGGAATCAACCTGCCTGACTTCAGACTCTACTACAAAGCCACAGTCATCAAGACAGTATGGTACTGGCACAAAGACAGAAATATAGATCAATGGAACAGAATAGAAAGCCCAGAGATAAATCCACGAACCTATGGACACCTTATCTTTGACAAAGGAGGCAAGGATATACAATGGAAAAAAGACAACCTCTTTAACAAGTGGTGCTGGGAAAACTGGTCAACCACTTGTAAAAGAATGAAACTAGAACACTTTCTAACACCATACACAAAAATAAACTCAATTTTATTTTTTATGGACAGAATGGAGATTTTACATAAAGTTTGACAAGGTTGAAACAGCTCATATTTTAAGAACTTGATAATTAAAGATCGGATGCATTCTTGGGGAGAGGAGAGTGAAAAAGTTGGCTTAACAAAAAGTTAAAACTCAACATTCAGAAAACTAAGATCATGACATCTGGTCCCATCACTTCATGGCAAACACATGGGGAAACAATGGAAACAATGAGAGACTTTATTTTGGGGGGCTCCAAAATCACTTCAAATGGTGACTACAGCCAGAAATTAAAAGGCACTTGCTCCTTGGAAGAAAAGCTATGACCAACCTAGACAGCATATTAAAAAGCAGAGACATTACTTTGCCAACAGAGGTCCATCTAGTCAAAGCTATAGTTTATCCAGTAGCCATGTATGGATGGGAGAGTTGGACTGTAAAGAAAGATAAGTGCCAAATAATTGATGCTTCTAAATGGTGTTTTTGGAGAAGTCTCTTGAGACTTCCATGGACTACATGGAGATCCAACCAGTCAATCCTAAAGGAAATCAGTCTTGAATATTCATTGGAAGGACTGATGCTGAAATCGAAACTCCAATACTTTGGCCATCTGATTCAAAGAACTGACTCATTTGAAAAGACCCTGATGCTGGGAAAGATTGAAGGCAGGAGGAGAAGGGGACAAAAGACGATGAGAAGGTTGGATGACGTTCTGACTTGAGTTTGAGCAAGCTCTGGGAGTTGGTGATGGACAGGGAAGCCTGGTGTGCTGCAGTCCATGGGGTCGCAAAGAGTCAGACACGACTGATTGACTGAACTGAACTGACTGCATTCTTGGACCTTGGGTCTCAAACAGTCATTTTCCCCCCATGAGTAATCAGCATTAGTTTTTTGGGGGACTGTGCTGGGTCTTTCTTGCTGAGCAGGCTTTCTCTAGTTGCAAAGAGCAGGGACTACTCTCTAGTTGTGGCATGTGGGCTTCTCATTGTAGTGGCTTCTCTTGTTACATGGAGCTTGGGCTCTAACTTGTTCGGGCTTCAATATTTGTGACATGTGGCCTCAGTAGTTGTGGTGCACAGGCTTGTTTGCCCCTCAGCATGTGGGATACTCCCAGACCAATGATCGAACCCAGGTTTCCCTAACCAGCAGGCGGATTCTTAACCACTGAGTCACCAGGGAAGCCCCAGCAATCAGGTTTTAATGAGATCTGAACCAGTGGCACATTAGTAGCTCTGCCAGGGATCTCAGTTGTCCAGAGAATAGGACTCATTTGAGAAACAATATGGGTTATAATGGAAACTTCCCCTGACTTAAGACTGAGAAAGGTCCCCATGGTCCAGAATGATGTTTTTCTTGGCGGATGCCTTCTTCATGAAGATATCCAAATCAGGGTCTTGTCTGAAGTTTAGTAAGCAAATCCCTTCTGAAACAAGGCTGTGAGACATTCAGGTGTGAGCAGGAACTGAAATGCATAGATAAAATTCTCTAGCAAGCAGCTGAGAGTGTAAATGAACAGCTTGGTTTTTGGCCATCCATTAATCCCTATTATCATACATGATTGGGAGAACAATGATCCAGGGAAATCAGTCAGTACACAGTAGTTAACCCATGTATCTAATGAGAAAAAAATTTACTACCTGCTACATCAAGGATTACCCAAGTCTCCTCTAGGGAAATGACATTTGTTTGGGGGCAGCCATGGATGGTGCCAGGCCCCATCAGTCTTCGATCTTCATCAGTTTGGGAGCCCTGAATCCTCTTTGGGACCAAGGGCAGTCTGATTCCAATGTTCCTTGTGGTGCCCTGAGGACAAAAGAACAAGATGAGCATGAAGGGTCTCAGAATATAGGAAGAGAGAAAAGCAGACTCTCATTGCCCTGCCTGCCATGCTATAACCATTGTGGAATTTTTGAGCACTCCTCAGTAGCATAGTCTGTCCCCCTCCAACCCCATATAAGGAAAAGTATTTGTCCCACTCTTCTCCTACTTCATATAGGGAATGTATATGTAATTTATCCAATCAGCAAATGACTCACAAGACCCCTTACCCCATTCCTTTGTCCCCTGATTATAAAAGCAGGTCAATGACCCACGTTCAGGGTTGGCTCTCCCTGATTTTCAGGAAGCTGACCTACTTTACTGGCAGTGCTTTCCCCTCTGCCCCTCGCACAAATCCTGCTCCAATAAACTTTATTCTCCTTTCATTTTGCCTCACGTCTGGATATTCTCTTCCAATCGATGCAGGGACCCTGACAGCCCTCTTATTTGCATATCAAGGGGGATAGAGTCCTAGTGGACTTTTCTCATACAGAGGGCATTCAGTGGCCCTCCCAGTTGCATTTAAAACAAATCCCCTCTCCATTGGGTGGTGCCTCTGATCCATATTTTCTAGATTTGCCCCTGCCTAAGCTTTTGCAAGGGTGAGTAACACTGAGGTGGTACTGGGGCTAGGGCTACCTACCATAACTGTGTTTCTAGTTGTTGTCCTTGAATCTTAAAAATATAAGAAGAGAATGTGCTTCCAGAAAGTTAAGTGAGTGGACGCCCTCAAAGGACTTTCATAGAAATAAGTCCTGACAGCAAATTTACAGGTAGTTTAATTGACTGGATCCATGATAGCCCCTGATTCTGGAGTAGGAAATTTGGCCAAAAAAAAAAAAAAAAAAGTGTTCAATTAAGCAGAAAAAAATAAAAAAGGGGGATTGCAGCCAACCAGCCATAAGAAAAGGTCTGCTCAGCAAAGACAATGGTGAGGTCTCCAGCTCTGTGTGGTGAGCCTGGGAAACCACTTGGATTAGTCAAGGAGAAGAACAAAAGCCAGTGGGAATGAAAGTGATCTGAGTCCAAGGCCTCCATCCTTAAGAGAGAGGGAGGAGGAGGAGGAGACCTAGACCCTGAGTCAACTAAGCAGATTATCTTTTAGTGCTCTCTGAGAAAGAAAAAAGAGAAACAAATAGAGTTGAAGGGTAAGACTGGAACACAAGGCAACACAGTGATAATAATACAATGCAAAGTCACCTTCAGGATTGGCCCTTGTGATTTTTAGCTTAGCATTGTTGAATCAGGCATCCAACAGGGTTAAAAGCACTTACTTGTGTTAGTATTAGTCACTCAGTCATGTCTGACTCCTTATGACCCCATGGACTTATGACCCACCAGGCTGAGGTTAATAGCAGTTTGACCTGAAGGGAGCCAAATGAGGCTTACCTTTTCACAGAAGTAAAACCAAGGCACCATCCGATCTGCTTGCAAAGCTGGTAAGGAGGCTCAAGGATGAATGTGCAGTCTAAGAAGTCAGAAGGGAACTAGAAAAGGAGGATATAAGAGAAATTCAGCATGAAGATCTCCAGGAAAAGACAAGAAGTTATACAGCCATGATGCTTTCAAGACTAGAGGTTTGAAAGCTCTTAAGAAAGGTGCTTTCTGTGGGAGAAAGTGAGGGTGGGATGATCTGAGAGAATAGCATTGAAACATGTATATTATCAGTTGTGAAACAGATCTCTAGTCCAGGTTTGATGCATGAGACAAGTGCTCAAGGCAGGTGCACTAGGATGACCCAGAGGGATGGGATGAGGAGGGAGGTGGGAAGGGGGTTCAGGATGGGGAACACATGTAAATCCACGGCTGATTCATGTCAATGTATGGCAAAAACCACTACAATCCAACTAATATAAATAAATGGAAAAAAAAAAAAAAGAAAGGTGCTTGATCATGACCTCTGCACAGGGGTTAAATAAAGCATATGACCTTCTCAAGGGAAGTGCTCATCTGTGACTTCTGTTCAGAACTGCAATGAGGTTGTGAACCCCAAGAGGCACCAGAAGAGGGCCAGGTCATTAGTCCCCTCTTTGGGGCTCCCTGATGTGGTTCCAGTATCCTAGAACAAGGCTGAGACTAAGATAAAGTAGGGTTTGGAAATCAGGCTTGAGGAGCCACGGACAGAAAACTCATACAATCAGGTTGCCAATTACCTGCTTCACAGTCTTAATTTGGCAGTCCTGAGTGGTCATCTCAGTAGATCTTCCAGAGTCAAAAGAGAGAGAGCAGTAGAAGATAATAAAAAAGATTGAGGCAAGAAAGGCCTGGGGCTTGGCATGTTCTTTCATAACCAGAGAGCTGAGTTCTGCCAGATTCCCTGAGGGGCTACATGAATCTACACTGTTCAGGATGAATGAGTCCCAGCCCAATAGGCAGATCCAAATTATGCTCTTTGAGGTCCCTCTGTGTTAGCCAGAAAGTGTTGCAGGAGAAGGGCGAGCAAGATAACGATCCTTTCCCAAGTCTTGGGCAAGTTCCTGGAGTGGGCCACCAAGCGAAAATCCTTGGCTTTGCAGAGGAAAGAAATCAAGAGTGAGGCAAAGTAAAGTGGGATAATTTGTATTTAGAGAGATATACCTAGGCAGAATATAGACAATTTCAGAAAGCTGCCCTAGGATATGATTAGTTTTTAATGGGTTGGGGAACTTCATACACTAACAAGTGAGAGGATTGTTCCAACTATTTGGGGACAAGGGTAAGGATGTCTAGGTTTGTCACAGTTTGACCTTTTATGGTCAGCCTTAGAACTGTCATGGTGCCCTGGGGATGGTCAATTAGCATGCTAATGTATGACAGTGAGCAAATACTGAAGGTCAGGGTCTACTAGATGTCAAATTTTCTGCCATCTTAAGCCTATTAAAAAAAAGTCCTACCAGTTTTTGTCATTTACTGTTTTGATCAATGGCTGTCATTTTTTTAAAGGTTGTGCCCAGCTGCTTGCCCTCCTGTCTCAATGACTTGGGCTATTTCAGAGAGTTATTCAGTTTTGCTGGGTCTCTGTCATGTATACACGAAGTATAGATGTTAGTAAACTTCTTTTTTTTTTTTTTTTCTGTTAACCTGACTTTTATTATAGAGGATAGCTCAGCCAAGAACTAGATGGGCAGAGAAAAAAAAACAACTTTTTTTCTTTACTGCAATTTACCAATAATTCAGGGTATGCTGCTTCTGTCTTTCAGTTCAGTTCAGTTCAGTCACTCTGTTATGTCCGACTCTTTGCGACCCCATGGACTGCAGCACGCCAGGCTTCCCTGTCCATCACCAGCTCCCAGTGCTGCTCAAACTCATGTCCATCGAATCGGTGATGCCATCCAACCTTCTCATCCTCGGTTGTCCCCTTCTCCTCCTGCCTTCAATCTTTTCCAGCTTCTATCTTGCTTCTCAGCAAACAAAGTCCAGGGATATGATGTGATTCCCCTAGGCCATAGAGCATCAGGTCCAACAATAGATACATATCTCTTGATTCTATTGTTTACCACCTGACATGTTGAAGTGTCTGGAATAGACATTCGTGCTCAGTTACAAAACTTCCTTAGAGTATTTTCTTTCAATAATAGCAACTGACAAAAGAGCAGATATTACCATCATTTTCTGGTTTTCATGATGCCATTCATTTTCTATTCACTCATTCTGCATTTATTAGAGCATGTAGTACGTGTGCTTGCTTAGGTTCCTAGAAATAAGCTTTCTTTGTTTAATGCTCTGTTTTGCCATTAATGCTCTGTTGTTGCCATGTGAAATTCTGTCTGAACATGTGTGTGAGCAGACCTACTATACTGGGTGGCAGCCACAGCAAAGAGTTCTGGTTCAGTAGCAAGACTTGTTTATGCCAGCTCAGGCAGCAGTACATGTGTGTGTGCTTGGAACTCAGTGATGCCCAACTTTTTGTGACCCCATGGACTATAGCCTTCCAGGCTCCTCTGTCCATATTATTTTTCAGGCAAGAATAATGGATTGGGTTGCCAGTGCTTCCTCCAGAGGATCGAACCCACATCTCCTGCCTTGCAGGAGCATGATTACATGCTTAATCACCCACAGTAGCAGGATCTGTTTATGTCAGCTCAGGCGGCAGTATATGAAGCAAATGGCCTGGCCTACCGTAATGTGTGCACATACATCTGTGTTCAGATCTTCACGGGACACCAAGGGATGGGCTACCTTGAAACCTGGGTACAGATTGCTGGTGGGGATAAGGGCAGCTGCAGATGCAACTACAACGTTACATGTGGTCACTGACTAGAAGAGAAAAGAAGGAGCTTTGCCTGGAAGAAACAATGACCAATGGTGGAGGTAGGGACCAAATTAAACTTCCATCCTAAAGCCCAACAGTTTGTCATGTACAAAATTATTCACTATATCACTTCATCACTAGAGTGCCAGGACAAATGCTAAGAGCTCAGGCAGTCAACTTTTTCAGTAAATAAACAAAATAATAGGGTAAAAATTGTCATTGAAATAAAACACATCAGGAAATTGTAAGCATTCACGAAACTGTACAGAAAGTAAGTTGTTTTTCTTTAAACTGTTTCAACATTACAAATCAAATATCCACAGTTTTAGAAATAGAAATGACATTTTAAGGTTTTAAAATTAATATGAAAGATAATTCATGGAAAACAATACTTTATGTAAAATTATAGGAAAAAATCATTAGCAAATTTTAACTCAATTTACCTTCTAATTGGATATATGGTGGTAAAATTAAAGAAAAGGCATTTGAAACCTCACAATACTTCTGGTTTCCTATACACAGTCTACAAATTATGAGAAATTTGACAGAAATAATTGATGACACAGACTGAATCTATATTTAAAATTAAATTCAGATTTACATGAAACTGATTTGTGTGAACTGATGAAGTAAACTTGACTTATAAGAGAACTTTTTAGAAAAAGAAACTCTCCGTTTGAATTATTAGTTCCACGTGTGCTAAAAGTTACACTTTGGCATAATTTATCAATAATTCAATCTAAGGTTTTCATAACTTACAAATACTCCTAATGGCTTCAGTAATATTAGCAGAAAGATTCATTTCAAAATTAAAAGTAATCAATAATTAACTGCAAACTTTGTACTTGTCATCTCTGACTAAAAAAAATTTCAACTACATTAAAAAAATAAATTTTCTAAAAGTATAAATTTTGATAAATTCATAGAAATGTGAGTTTGGGCATGGCCAATAATGACATATGAAAATAGTGATTACTTTTTATTATGCATAAAATTGTGACGCAAAATATTGTTTGCAATTTGTATTATATTTCATATTTAACAAAATAATGTTGAAGAAAAAACTATATTTGAGAAAGGATAATGGCAACTTTTTCCTCTTTTTAACAAGACACTTCGAATTTTTTATCCTTTCAGTTAAGCGTAAAGTAATGTTTTTATCACTGTACAGTGATGAATGGATTTATGCTCAAGTCTTGGTATGCATGGAAAAAGGCTTTGTCTACATTTTCACAGAGCAGAGTCTCTGAGCTACTCTTCTCAATGCCTCCATTACTTCCTTGTTTCTCAGGCTGTAGATAAGAGGGTTGAGCATTGGGGTCAAGATGGTGTAGAAGACAGCCAGAGCCTTGTCCTCTGTTGGAGATCGAAGGGATCTTGGACGTAGATAAGTATAAACAAAGGGTGCATAGTAGAAAGTCACCACAGTGAGGTGGGTGCTGCATGTTGAATAGGCCTTCTTCTTCCCTTCTGCTGAGTTCATGCGATAGACAGTAAAGAGAACACGGCCATAGGAACAAGCAATAACAATAAAAGGCAACACAAGAAATAGGGTAGTACTCACAAACACTGTGTACTCATAGACCCAGGTGTCAATGCAGGCCAGAGTCAACATGGCTGGGACATCACAGAAGAAATGATTGATGGCCCTGGATCTGCAATAAGGGATATGGAGGGCATATGTGGTGTGGGCACAGGAGTTGATAGAACCCATTATCCAAGATCCTATTATCATCAGCACACACACTCTTCTGCTGATTCTTATGGGATAGTGAAGAGGAAAGCAAATGGCCACATAGCGATCATAAGACATAGATGTCAAAAGCAATGCTTCTGCAACTGCTAAAGTCAAAAAGAAGAAGCTCTGAATCCCACATCCAATGAAGGAGATAGACTTGTTTCCAAACAGAAAATTGGAGGCCATTTTGGGGACAATGGTGGAGATGTAATTTAGGTCAATGAAGGAGAGCTGACTAAGAAGGAAATACATTGGTGTATGGAGATGCGTGTCAAAAAAGATGAGAAGGATCATTGACAGGTTGCCAAATAATGCCATTAAGAAAATAAGAACAATGAAAATAAAAAGAAACAGGCCAATTATTGAAGGGGAGAACAATCCAATTAAGATGAAATCATTTGATGTCCAATTATAGGTTTCCATGAATCATTGATATGTTTTTTTTTCCTAAAGACAGACATAACAGTAAGTTATTCTTAAATGACTAATTTAGTTCAGTCATAAAAATTCAAAACTGAATTTTTATCTATTTTGCAAAAGACAAATTTAAATTTTAAGCCAGAGATTGAAAGTTTAAGATGCAAACATTTTTTGCCAAAGTTTTCCCAGAAATCTTTGAATTTACTTCTAAAAAATTATTAAGAAATCATTAAGATAAGTATTTTTACTGCCTACATGAACTCAAGTATCATCAAAATCAGATATCATAATTGAAATACATTCATAGGACATCAATGCAAATGCATACATTATATAAATTCTGCAAATAAATATTTATTACAATTAATGAATTATTTATCTTTCATATTCAAACCCAAAAGCTTACCTCTAAAACTGTATCAATGTATCAGCTGATGATGGGAAGCTATTAATATTTTTCTTTCTTCAGAATTTTTTTACATGGAAATGTCAAATCAAGCTTATTTGAAGCCAATTACTATCATTTGGCTCATTCATTGTGAAATCTAGGATGAATCCTTATTGTTAAGTACTGTTTACACAAAGTCATTCTTTTCTTCCTCCTCAACAACATTCTGAATACTACAGATAACGTAGACCCTTTACCTAAATATCTATAAAATGTGCCCCTTGTAGCTTTTGTGAATTTACTCAATGCCTCCCATTAGCATAAATTTTATTTTTTAATCATTATTTGATAAATATTGCCTTACATTGCTTTGCTGTATTCATTTCATTTTTTACCATTGTTTGTACTTAAAATTATTTTCAATTCTAGATGAGTGTGTTTAGTTAAGTACTATATTTATAATCTCCTCCTTCTTAAAAACCTATCATGATGATTAAGAAATAGACATGTGCTAAACTAAAAGGGAACAGGGAAGCATATGGCACAATGAGAGATGAAATATTCTAGGTTCTTTTGAAAGAAGAACTTTGAATAGAGAAGTGGTCAATTATTTAATGGAAAACAGAAAATGACATTCTGAAAGTATTCTCATGAATGAATATTGGAAAAAACATTCTCAGTGATATAAGAATTTATTAATTCTACACTGCATGTTGTGTTTTACTTGTAAATACTATTCTAGAGCCAATTTTTTCCAGACTTTTAAAAGAATTGCTAAACATGAAAGAGAAAGCTGAATATGGGCACATACGTATACACATACTGAAACACACACAATCATATACAAATATAAAGCAAATTAAATAATTGAAAAAATGAAAAAGAGAACACTTTAAAAAATGACTTATCTCTTCAAAGAAGTATAAGATATTATTAAATCACATATCATTAGATACGTAAAAGAGACAGGTAAGAAAGTCTTTTGCAAATTAAGGACAAAAGATAATCAATAAAAAGATTAAAGGGAAGTTTCAAACACAAAATGGAAAAAATCCTATAGAATTAATATTTAAAATAGAACAGCAACAAACATCTAATTATGTTGCCGTATTGAAGGGACAGGAGAATTAGAGAATATAAGGAAACCAACATATATGTATAGTCATTCCTAGAAATGTATATAAAAAATGATAATGGAGTTAATATTGTCAAAGAAAAATACTTTCAGTATTGATATACATGACTCACTATATTGAAATATCATGAATAGAAAACAGAAAAATAAATGAGAAATACTATATTGCAAAATAACTTCTTTAGGATTTTAAATGTCTTCTTGAATATGTTTTCTGAATATTCTCAACATTGCCTATAAATACATAGCTCTAAAAATGTCTTGACAGTAAAAATACCAATAATGAGAAGAATTGTATACAGAGAAATATACACTAAAATATCATGATTTTAAAAGAATTTATATTCTTCTATTGTAGCAATCTATAGTGGAAGATTAAACAATGTTGTCAACCTAGTCACTGCAGATGCAAAGTTGGATGTAACTATGTTGAAATGATGGTAACACACACAAAAGATGTAGAGATGGCGGTATATAGAGAGAAATGTCTTTGTTCACAGTAGCCAGGGAGAAGAGTTGAGGTGGTATTGGTATTTAGTAAGTATTAAATATAAGCATATTGGTGAAAAATGTATTGCTAAATAGAAGGAAATGTGCTAAAATATTTTAAAATATATGCCTTAGGAATCAGGAGGAGTGGGTGATGAAACCATTGGCTCATTCTGTTGGCCACTAAGATCATGTTCTTCTTTACTTGAATAAAATATTAAAGTGGTATAAACTAATGTCGCAATTAAAAATTTAACTCACAACTAACTCTATAATCAATGATGGAAGACTAAAATCTTTCTTTCAGATCAAGAACAAGGCAAGAAAGTCCTCTTTTGTCATTTCTGATTAATATAGTACTGGAAGTACTAAAAAGAACCTCTAAGCAAGTAAAACAAACAAATCAAAATCCAAGCTATAAAGAAAATAGTGAAATCATCATGGTTGAAAATATACATTATCTCATGTGTAGAAAATGAAGATCCTTTAGGACTAATAACTCAGCAATGTTGCAGGATATTAAATCAGTGCATTTCTGTACACTAATAAGGTATATTATGTATATACCAAAAAGAATTTAAGAAAACAATTACATTAGCAGTATCATACAATAAATTTGAATAAAATTATTAGGAATAAACTTAACAAGGAAGGCAGAAAACTTGCTCACTGAAAATCACAAAACACTGCTTAAAGAAACTGAAGCAAAGACAAATAAATGGAATAGTGCTCTGTGCCTTTGGGTTGGAAAACTGAATATTGTTAAAATGCTGATACTACTATAAGCAAAGAACAGATGCAATAAAATATCTATCATAATCCCAAAAGGAAGTTGAAGAAATAGAAGAAATACATTCTAAAATTCATTAAAAAATTCAAATACACAGGCTAGCCCAAGCAATCTTATAAAATAATTGGAAAATTCACTCTTTCTGAACAAAACTTACCACAAAGCTACAAAAACAAAGACTGTAGTATTGATATAAAGAAAAACAAAACCAAAATTTTAGAGATATCAGGAAAAAGACTTCACATATGTGATCGAATGACTTTTTTGACACGTCTTATTCATACCTACAATTGGGATGTTCTTTCAAATAATATTGCTAGGAAAACTTCAGATCCATATGTATATATTAAAATTGGTCCATTATCTTACAGCATACACAGAAATTAGTTTAAATGAATGAAATAGCTAACTATAGAGCTAAAACTGTAAATTCTTAGAAGGAAACATGAAAGTTTCATAACATTGGATTTAGCTATTTATTCTTAGTCATAACACTGAAAGCATGTGTAACAACAAAAATATAGATGTATTCCATAAAAAGCTTCTGTGAATCAAAGAACTTTGTCAGAAGGGTGAATAAGCAACACATAAAATGGAAAATACCTGCAAAATGTATACCAGATAATGAATTGATACAAAGAGTATGTAAAGAACTACAACTCAACAACAACAGAAAAATGTTTAAATGGTGGACACATTTGAATAAACATTTCTTCAAAGATATACAAATGGCCAATAAACAGAGGAAAAGATACTCAATACCAAAAATTTTAGGGAAATTAAAGTCAAAGTTACAATAAGATACCAACTTATTGCATGGGGAATAGTAGGAAAAAAAACAAAACAGAAAATAACAAATTTTGGCAAAGATATGAAGAAATTAGAACACATACAGTGTTGGAGGAAACACAAAATGGTGTAACCACTGTGGAAAATGCTATTGCAATTTCTAAAAAAAAAAAAAAAAAATAGAATCACCGTATGACAAGATAATTCCACCTCCAAGTACATTTCCAAAATAAATGAAAGTGAAATCTAGAACAGGTATCTATATACCCATGCTTTTTGTCACTTTATTCACAATAGCTAAATGGTGGAAGCAACATAAATGTTCATTTACAGATTAATTACTAAACTTAATATATACATATCTATATGTGTGTATATATATATGTATACATATTATTTTGTGTTAAAATGGATGGAAATGCTGCTACATGTTACCACGTGGAGGAAGCTAGCAGATATTAAGTCAAGTAAAATAAGACAGTCATGACAACCCATACACATGATTCCACATATATGAGTTTCCCAGGGTAGTCAAACTTATAGAGATGAAAGTGGAATGGTTGTTGCTAAAGACTGGAACATGAGAGGAGTGAAGAGTTAGTCTTTAATGAGTACAGAGTTTCAGTTGAGTAAGATAACAATGTTCTGTGTGATGTGGGTAATGTTTGTGCAATAATGTTAATATACTTATCATTGACCTGTACTCTTAAATATGGATAAGATGGTAAAAAACTATGGTAAGCAAATTCAAAAATAGAATTCAAATATAATTGAAATTATTTAATATTTTATTCCAAATACGCTGTTCAAACCTATGGCAGGTTTATGGACATATACAGAAGAATCAACCTTTGAATACTGTTTGGTCTCTGACAGCTTTGCAAAGGAAAAAGTGGGAGAAATGTTTCTTCATAAATGCCACTTATGTTCAGAAACATATAGGATATGAACTTGATCCCATAGTATATAATTTATATAAGTAACTTAATTAAGAGTAAGTTAAAATATAATATTTGAAATTAACAATGGAGTTATGATCATTCCCATCACATGTATTTTGAACTTCCCTGATGAGTTAGATGATAAAAAATCTGCCAGCAATGCAAGAGACCTGTGTTCAATCCCTGGGTTGGGAAGATTCCCTGGAGAAGGAAATGGCAACTCACTCCAGTATTCTTGCCTAGAGAATTCCATGGATAGAGGAGTCTGGCAGGCCACAGTTCATGGTGTTGCAAAGAGCTGGACATGCTGAGCTACTAACACATACATTGCATGCATTTTCTATCAAGTAGGTAATATTATTACATTCTGAAGGTGAAAAAATAAACAAGGGAAGTGATGAATGACCCATCATATCTGATGTTTTATCCCATGTGTTGTGACTGACCCTGGAGCAATGTTTTAGTTACCCATGTGTCAGTATTCTAACATTCTGTCACACGATATTACGTAAAAGACCTCTGCATTCATCAGGAAAGCAATTTTAGCTGCTGAATATTATCCTTGAGTACTTCTACCTCTAAAGTTAATAGGACATTTTCCTAGGTTAAAATAAAGTCAACTAGCTTTTTAAAACATAACTTTTGGGGTTTTATCCACTGAAAAAACAATAAATAACATATTTCCATTTACAAAACATTTTTGATCTCTTTGACTTTTAAAATTTTTCTAAAATATTGCAATTGAGGCATCAGCATTAATGACATTAAACATAAGAGGAAAATGCTAGAAGAAAAAAATATTGGGGCCATGTAATATATGGAAGAGAAGATAAAAATTTAAACTTTTATTGATCATCTCTATGGGTTGGCACCTGCTATATATCAGGATATGTTCCAGAATTAAATTGTATTTAATCTTTACTACCCTCTCTTGACCTTGACACCACCACTGACATTTTATCAATGACAAAATTGAGATTCAGATATTTGAAGTGACTTTACCTTAAAATATATTGTTAGAGAACTGAATTTCTAGTTAGTTCTTACTAATCTATCTATCTATCTATGTAAACACATCCCATTCCTATCTTATTTATTACATATTAAATATTTGTGAAAATAAACCTGAAATAAGGGTGGGTTACTTTTTATAGACAAACAATAAAGAACTGAAAATGGCAAAAGAAAAAAATAAACTGAAGTCATTAAAATATAATTCTATATAGGTGGTAGAAAGTCAAGAATGTATATGAAATATGTCTTAAAACACAAAGCTATTTCAGTGTTCATAGTTAACTCACTTTGACATATTTCTCTACTTTCTCATACATACCAGTTTTAAAGTATTTTCACAAATTGGTCTCTCAAAGCTTTTAAATGAAATACAGTTCATATTTGGCTCCCAAAACAAAATTCTCTCTTCCTAGATTTCTCTTGAAAGAAACAATCATATCATTGTCTGAGTAATTCAGATTATAGATATACACATTCTGTACGATAATTAAAACCATCCAAAATGCTACTCAAATTTCAAAATGAATTATGTTTAAGTAAGTAAGTAAAGTCGCTCAGTCGTCTCTGACTGTTTGCGACCCCGTGGACGGTAGCCTACCAGGCTCCACCATCCATGGGATTTTCCAGGCAAGAATACTGGAGTGGGTTGCCATTTCCTTCTCCAGGGGATCTTCCTGACCCAGGGATCGAACCGAGGTCTCCGGCATTGCAGGCAGACGCTTTACCGTCTGAGCCACCAGGGAAGCCCGAATTACATATAGCCATCTCTTAAAGTCAATATGCATCAATTTCAATATAGAGCATTTTTTCACCTAAACTTTCCCCCTATATTTATATTTAGAATTGGAAGTGAAATACTTTAAAAATCCGCCTTTCAGTGATTCATATGTTATGAAACAAAGTTTTAAAAATCATAATTTTATTATTAAAAAAAAGGTAAAAATAGAATCATGAATATGTTAAGTGAGCTCTTTACAACTGTATATTGACCTAGTGATTGAATTGGAAAACACAGAAGAGCATCCTCTAGAGCCTAGACAAGGCAGAGTTTTCCACTAAAGCGCCGATTTTTGTACCCTACACTCTCCTACTTTAGATCAAAACTCTTCTCAATGAAATAGTCTTGATTAGAAAATAAAACTGGCGCGACTATTTACAGAGATACAATAAGACTATGGATTTATCTGACAATGTTTCTTAAACTTGTTTTGTTGGAAGTGTTATAAGAAATCTCAGATCAGACTTTCACAAGTTCTTAAAGCACAAAGACAATTTCCACCAGGTTTTAGAGAAATTTTGATAACCTCTCTTCTCAAGATGTCTGAAGTAAACTAAACCGCTAGACCTTTCCTCAAATGACCTTCCTTACTCAACATGTTTAGGGCTGGGAAACCAGTAAACCAGGTTACTAGATCAATTATACTGTGAGGCTTTTGAATACATTAGCTACAAGAAGTCAATTATAGTTCCTAAAAATTGACTGGTCATAAATGTCTATAATAAAATTATTTTGTATTTCCATCAGTTATCTAGAATTGACAGCACTGTAAAATGACTTTCATAGGATCAGAATCATATTGCCCAAAAGAGAGTCCTCTGGACTACAGATAAGCATAACTCTATACAATATCCTTCTATGGAGACTTACATGAAATTCTATATTCCTTCAAGTGTTTCCACAGTAGGTTTTGCTAAAGAAGAGCCAAGGGTGAATAAAGACTTATATTAATTAACTGATTTAGAGATTTTACTAATAGTGCTTAGTATTCAAATAATGTGTATTTCTAAGTTTTAAAGTATATAATTAGAGAACAATATTTTTACATATAATGAGATCTAAATACACAGAGAATATTTGTGTTCATATGCTTGTGTGTCTTAATTCATATTATTCAGTGAAATTTTACAGTGGTGAATAAGCATTATTAGGTAAACTAGTAATTAACACATATTTTGAAAGACAGAAACTGATTATAATATGTTTTTCAATTTTGTCTTGCAATAAGAATGTATTTATTCTGTTTTAATACACAGGTATATGAAAGAGAGAGTTTAAGTTTAAAACTAGATACAATTTTATCTTATCTGCTTACAAGAATTGTAAGCATAAAGAATATAAATATCTGAGTCTGTATTTTTTAAGTAGAACAGGTACAAAGAAACATGGAATATTACAGGCCATCTAGGAGATAAAACATAAATCAGTGTATGCCAGGGTGTAAAATATCACTGAGAATAGCTCTACATTTTAGCGTCTTTATAAATATCATTTTCATAACCAACATTTACATTCACTTCACTTGTCATTAACTACAATTGCATGTTTTCAAATTATTTCTGTATGCTACAACCCATTTTCACATAATTATGCAAGATTGTTTGTTCAGATATTTTTGCTCAATATTTATTTATAAGAAATAAAAATAAATAAAATGTACAAGTTAAAAGCATAAGACACCTCAATTATACAGTTTATATTTAAAAGTATAAAAAAGGATAATTATAACTAAGCATATGGTTAATAGCTAGTTTATTTCTAGAAGCTATCTTTCAAATTAGAATTTATGGATACAGATGATCAAAATATATCCACAGACAGGTAACAATAGCCATTATTGTTTACCTTCACTATTTATTCCATTTTATATTTCGATATAAAATTTAGACAAGTAATTTTTAGGTTTTACTTAGAAATTGTGAGTTCATTTAGGGTAAAAGAATGAGTAGGAAGCAGCATTTGGGTTGCAACATTACCATGTAATGAACCTTCATTCATAAACTAAAAATTAAAATTAATAATAAATAAGAAAGGCTGCCCTCTATAAACTTTATTGAGGATTGGATTCCCTAAATATTATATTATTCTTCAAATATAACCTGAGCACATCCAGAGCATACTGAATATGATTTGGCTCTATCTGTTCCAACAACTTCATCTCACTTCCCTTTCAGAAATCACATTTATGAATAAGGTAAAAAACTACTTTTTGTTGTTCACTTTATGCTGTACAATTTTTGCTGAACAGTATTTTAAAAAGTGCAATCACACACTTAATGTCAAATTTCATTTAAAACCTCTATTTCTTAGCTTAACCAACTCTTATGTATATTATATCACTCATTTCCTAAACTGATTACCTTAAGTCCTGAATGATTTCAATCCAAACAGTAATCAACACTGCCAAAGGAGTTAATACAATAAAATCAGCTTCCATGTTATTATATAGTGTGCTTGCACGAAAACATCTCTACCCCTAGAGATTATGATTTGTGTTACCTATGCTGTTTTAAAACATTCCCTTCTTGGCTACAAGATTTCCCATGTGCAGAGGATATATCATAGCCTATGGATACAATGAATTCTCATTTATTTAATGAATATTGTTTATTAGTTGAATTTCTTTTTTTTCTATGCATATCTTATTTCAATTACAACCACATAAATCTCATATTTGAAGTACTATTTGAATTTATGTGAGATTTTATTGTATGTTTTATAAAATATCATGATTATTTTCCATCATATTTCAGTATATGGTATAGGTAAGTGTAGACCCATGCATTATTCCCCATAAATTTAGAAGAGTAGTTTATAAACAATATCAACAGCTGTCTTTATCAGTTTTGCTATATTTTATCATCCTTTCACAGTCATTCACACTCAGATTAATAGTCAGAATTATAAGATAACAAATGTTAGATTTAAACAGAGCTTTATGTCTTTAAAAAATGTTTGCAAGTGCTTGAATAGCCCATATAGTTTTTTACTTTTAAGGATATACAATCTAGTATAAAGTATTTATATACCTTGTGAAACTAACTTCAGTCAAATGAAGTTTTCTTTTTGAATTCTCTGGCTAACCGCAGGCCTGGCTGTATTGCTTAGTATAAGCAGAAGTACTTACTTCTGAATAAACTCCTATTAAGCAGTTGCTGAAGTGTCCCTTCTCTTCGGTGGCAAATAGAAATAAAAATACAATTAGTACCTTTTATTATATCTGCACTTTCACATACTCACTGGCTTGATTAGCTGAAAGCAGTCCAAACTTCTTCATGGGAGCAAAGTCATTTTCTGAGAAAAATTCTTTGAAAAATTTCTAAACAAATATATTAATATTTATATCTCTAAAGCTGACATTTTAAATGCCTTTATTGAAACTCAGGGGTCACAATGATTTGATTCTAGGCCTCCTTTACCTGAAACTCAATTTAATTCTTTTTCTCTTTTTTTTTTCCATCCACTTAGGCACTTAGGAACTTACATAATATCAGTTGAATCACTAGAAGCCCAGGATGGCCACAAGCCAAGGTTTGGGTAGGAGTTCGAATAACTTCTATAGAAATTTTCCCTGGTGTATTTAGTATTAGTTGGTGCAGAAAGACACCACTTATTTATTCAGATTCTTTCAATATTATTATGCCTCTAAATTTTTAGATCATATATTTTATATATTGTTACTCAGTAAGTGCACAATATTGATATGTCTACATATACTAATTTATTTCCTATTATGATTATATTGGCCAAAAATTTAATAAATCAAATAGGATGTGTTTAATTTAACAAAACGTGTGAGCAAAGATTCTTAAAAATATCACACTTGTGAGAATAGTTTTTAATTTTTTTAAGTTTACAATCTTTCCCAGCATCAGTGTCTTATTACATGAATCAGTTCTTCTTATCAGGTGGACCAAGTATTGGAGTTTCAGCTTCAACATCAGTCCTTCCAATGCACACTCAGGACTGATCTCCCTTAGGATGGACTGGTTGAATCTCCTTGCAGTCCAAGGAGATCTCAAGAGTCTTCTCCAACACCACAGTTCAAAAGCATCAATTCTTCTACACTCAGCTTTCTTTATAGTCCAACTCACATCCATACATGACTACTGGAAAAAACGTAGCCTTGACGAGACGGACCTCTGTTGGCAAAGTAATGTCTCTGCTTTTTAATATGCTGTCTAGGTTGGTCATAACTTTCCTTCCAAGGAGTAAGCGTCTTTTAATCTCATGGCTGCAGTCACCATCTGCAGTGATTTTGGAGCCCCAAAAAATAAAGTCAGCCACTGTTTCCCCATCTATTTGCCATGAAGTGATGGGACTGGATGCCATGATCTTAGTTTTCTGAATGTTGAGTTTTAAGCCAACTTTTTCACTCTCCTCTTTCACTTTCATCAAGAGGCTCTTTAGTTCTTCACTTTCTGCCGTGAGGGTGGTGTCAGCTGTATATCTGAGGTTATTGATATGTCTCCCAGCAATCTTGATTCCAGGTTGTGCTTCATCCAGCTCAGCGTTTCTCATGATGTACTCTGCATATAAGTTAAATAAGCAGGGTGACAGTATACAGCCTTGACGTAATCCTTTCCCTATTTGGAACCAGTCTGTTGTTCCATGTCCAGTTCTAACTGTTGTTTCCTGACCTACATACAGATTTCTCAAGAGGCAGGTCAGTGGTCTGATATTCCCATCTCTTTCAGAATTTTCCACAATTTATGGTGATCCACAAAGTCAAAGGCTTTGGCATAGTCAAGGAAGCAGAAATAGATGATTTCTGGGAACTCCCTTGCTTTTTTGATGATCCAGTGGATGTTGGCAATTTGATCTCTGGTTCCTCTGCCTTTTCTAAAACCAGCTTGAACATCTGGAAGTTCACGGTTCATGTATTGCTGAAGTCTGGCTTGGAGTATTTTGAGCATTACCTTACTAGCCTGTGAGATGAGGGCAATTGTGTGGCAGTTTGAGCATTCTTTGGCATTGCCTTTCTTTGCGACTGGAATGAAAATTAACCTTTTCCAGTCCTGTGGCCACTAAATTCCTCCTCAGTTGAGGTGAGGAGAGAGTAGGCAAGAATAATGGAATATGTTGCCGTTTCTTTCTCTGGGGGATCTTCCCAACCCAAAAATTGAACCTACCTCTCCTGCCCTGGCAGGCAGATTCTTTACTGCTGAGCCACCAGGGAGGCCCACTTAATGAATGTCATATACTAATATTATTTTAATATTATAAGCAGTATGCCCAGAATAGAATATATTGTAATGATAATATATTTCATTATCTTTATGTTACAGGAATATAATTGACATACAACATTATGTTACATCTAGGCATAGAACATGATGTTCCGATATACATGTGTGTGTGTGTGTGTGTGTGTGTGTGTATAAATATATATATATTGCAAAACTTAGCATGCATGTATTCATGTATGCATATATTGCAATAAGATTACCACAATAAGTTTAGTTAAAATCCATCACCCACAATTACAATTGCTTCCTAGTGATGAGAAGTTTTTTAATCTACTATTTTAGCAACTTTTAAATATAAAATGCATCTTTTTTTTTCATATAATTACAATGCTCTTTGGTATATCCCTAGTACCTATCTCCAGACTGGTAATTTGTACCTTTGACAAACATTACCTTAAACTTTTAATAACATTGTAGTGTTTGAAATATAATTTAAAAATTTATGTGGCTCTCTTTCTCCCTTTTTATATATGTGTGTATATATATATATATATATATATATATATTCCAAATCTACTGGAATATATGTATGGTATATACTTATATGGAACATATAAGTATATTCTGTATTTATATGGAATATACATATATATCTATACAAATAGAGAGAGAGAGAATCACATAACTTTTTATAAAATTATTTTCCCTGGTAGCTCAAACAGTAACGAATCTGCCTGCAAAACAGGAGACCTAAGTTCGATCCCTGGATTGGGAAGATGCCCTGGAGAAGAGAATGGCAACCTACTCCAGTACTCTTGCCTGGAGAATTCCACAGAAAGAGGAGCCTGGTGGGCTACAATCCCTGGGGTCACAAGAATCGGACACAACTGAGCGACTAACACACATATGTATATTCAATACAATGTGATTTTATTATAAAATATTTTTACACATTCTTATAATTTTAGTGGGACAAAATTAAAAACATTGAGTCATATTTGACTTTCTATTAGAGACTGACAGTTATAATTAGTACCATAGAGAGGAAGGTATATTTTTTAGATAAATGTATTCATAAGGCAAACACCTGTGATAAAAACTTTATCATTATCAGGATTTTGGAAACATCTGCTTCTTTCTACAGTTGAAGAGATAAGAATTTTTTTATTATCTTTTCAGAGATATGAATAACAGATATCATCTAAATATAACTGTGGAAATAGAGAACAGGTATTTCAAGCATTTTTCTATTGTTTTTTCTGGACAAAGTTACTTTTGAGCATATTTTTCAGTGCTTCTAGAACATCTTTATTCCTAAAGCTGTAGATAATTGGGTTGAAAGATGGTGTGAGGATTGTATAGAATATTGCCAGGAACTTATCCTGGCCTGGAGTGTGATACTTTTTAGGTCTCATGTATGTGAAAATAAAAGGCCCATAGTACATTATGACTACAATCATGTGGAAGAAACAAGTAGAAAATGACTTTTTCCAAGCCTCTGATGATTTCATTTGGAGGACAGTAAGGAGAATTTGGACATAAGATGCACAGATTAGAGAGGAAGGGATAAACAGGAAAATGATGCCACTTACATAAACTCCTCGTTCATAGCGTGTTGTGTCCACACAGGACAACACCAACATAGCAGGGACTTCACAGAAAAAGTGGTCAATGACTCTTGAGCCACAAAAGGGAAAGTGAAGTGTGTAAGCTGTGTGAACTATGGAGTTGATGATCCCAATAAACCAGGCCCCTCCAGCCATGAGAACGCTGCCATAGTCATTCATAAGCATGGGGTAGCGCAGTGGGTGACAGATGGCTACATAGCGATCATAGGACATTGCTGCCAGGAGAAGGCACTCACCACCCAAGAGGGTAAGGGATAGAAATATCTGGAAGCCACAGGCTGCAAATGAAATAGTTTTGCTGCCTGACAGAAAGTCAGTGATCATTTTGGGAATAATGTTGGAAATATGCAAGATATCCATAAAAGAGAGATGGCTGAGCAGGAAATACATTGGAGTGTGGAGTCTTGATTCCCTGTGGATGATGAGAATCATGACTGTATTTTCTGTTACAGTCAAAACAAAAATGGTGAATATAAAAGAGAAGAATACCAGACTTGCTTGAGAAGAAGTAAAGAGTCCCAAAAGAATGAAGTCATTGCTGAAAGTGTGATTCTCATGCCCCATCATGAATTCCTTTTTTTACCTATAAATAAATAATCAAATTAGAGCTAAACAGAAAAGGGGGGAAAAGTAGTGTGAATCTCAAACTTGTTTACACTTAGCTGTATGTGAAAATGAGAGTTACTGATGTGTATTTTGCAATTAAAACCAAAGGAATTTCAGGCAACTTTTGAAGTGGATATTTTTTGTAACATGATGTTTATCCATTAAATTAGCTACTTTTAAAAAATTTATTTTTTTTAATTGAAGGATAATGGCTTTATAGAATTTTGTTGTTTTCTGCCAAATATCAATATGAATCAGCCATAGACTACTTTTTTTTCCATTATGAAATAAACAAATTCTGATTTTACATTGAATTCCTTGAAATTTTAGAATCAAATTACTATGATTTTATGAGTTTTAAATGATCAGCATATGAATGAGGTTTGCAGGAAATATGCAGGTAAATTTGGTCCTGACTGTCTTTACTGGTTTGACTTACTAACTCAGTAAAAATTCCATATAGATGTAGATTCAGATTTCAGGCAGTGGTGCCTGCCAAGAACTGGTTGATCATAAGTCTCGAACATCAGTGGTTACTGACAACTGAAATTCAATATGTCTGTATACAAAGTTGTTGATGTTTTCTCATGCCTGGAATAATTTTTTCCTCCTGATTTTGTTTTTTCCTATAGTCATCCTGATTCAAAACTTAACACTTCATCTTAGTACTGAGTATGGGTAATGTCTAGTCTACTCACACTAAGTCCCTGACCATCATAAGTTCTCAAATGCTTATTTTAAAAAATTATTGATTTATGTTTGTCTGGTCCCTGTTATCAAAGGTTTCTGATGATATATCAATTATATTTACATTTTTAGAGAGTTTGCATTGTCTCCACAAGATTGTTTATTATTTTGTCTTCAGGTACTAGAAACACTCCATAATACATTCACTAACTCCTTCATCATCCTACTTCTATCATCCTGCCAAAATCTATGAGGCACCTAAAGCTTTGACAGCTCTCTTTCATAACTTATTGCATAACCAGTCAATCAAGGATCTGGAAACATACTCCCAAGATGCTAGAATGATGAAAAAATGTCTTGTATGACAGCCAGGATCTTGAATGAAATTTTATTCTTGAATCAGAAGAGGAATGCTCTAGTGATGAGTTTCCTTGCTTCATGTTCAAAGTGGAGACATATGCATTACAAGTCTTAGCCCCTTCCACATTTGTGCAACTCTTACCCAACATAAAGTTTCTTTCCATCTAGCATCAACATTTCCTTGTTTAATAATGCTAAATTTCAGAAAAGAGATGTGCAATGAAGTTTATATCCCTGTATTTTCTAGAAGAATCTTGAAGATGAATTGTAGAAAATGCTATCACTTTTAGGTTTTATTTTAGCTAAAAACACAGCCATACCTCAATCCTTCCTCAAAGGAAATAAAAAGACCTTTGTATTCTTTACTCAATGAATGTACTACACTCTAATCATTATCATTTTGCATTTATCAGGATTTTCAAAATACACTATAAATAAAATCAAATTATTTGCCATTCTTTACTAGATTTATCATTATAAAATTAAGCACACACAATATTGTTTTATAGCTCCATTTAACTAGAGGTCAGTTATTCATTAATCTTGGTAAGACTGCACATTTATATGTTAAAGAAATATTTGTATGTTCTAGCACCTTGTATTTACATTAAAGTTATCATTGTAATGTAAACAAATGCAAAAACACCAAATCATTTCTTTCTGAAAAATACTTACTTTGAAAAGTGTTTAATTTGGAAATCCTGGGAAATACTAAATCTGAAGATTTATATTTTGCACTATATGGTACTGCCATTTTTACTTTTTAATTTTCTATAACTTATAATATCAGTGACTTGCTTGATAAAATAATGATAAGTTCTCTCAGAAAACTTCAAATATCAGACTTAGTTGGTGTGCAACTGACTTGAAATAACTGGTCGTTATAAACAATTCAATAAACTAAATAAATTTTCATTGAACATACAGGAGTCATAAGTTGAATTGCCATAAAAATGAATGAAACAAAAGTTTTCATTTTTAAGAAGTTGATATGGAATATGGGTAGAAAATTGTATGATAGATATTACTTAGCCTGAGGGCAGGTGTGCTTTTGACTCAGATAAAGATATTAATCATAAATATAAAAAATAGAAATATAACCTCAATTTTTTCTAATGCTTTGAAGAGACAAGAAATTACAATGTAAATACATATCTTTTATGTCTCTTCATGATATAAAACACCAATTAATGATGAAGTTTGAGTTTAAATGAATTTCTATAAAGTCAGGATAATAGTGGTACATTTTTCACATTAATCTTTTGAAGATTAAGTGAAACACATTAGACAATACACTAAATAATACACACCTGTATTATTACATAATAATACATATATACATGTAGTCTATACATGTATGCACATACACACCAAACAAAGACTGACACATTACAAAATCAAACTAAAGCTTATTCTTTCTTCTTCTTATTATTTTTATTTCTATGATTAGTGTGTTAGAATTTCTATCATTAATATATTACTATTTGTTATATTTAAAATATACATTTAAGCCATTATATACTAGAGAGACAGAGACAGATAGAGAAATAAACAGGACCTTAGAGAATATAATCAGGTAATTGGAAGTAAATTTCAATGAAGTGAACCAGAAATTCAATTTTGCTCAGTATCTGTTAAAATTAGAGGCTTTCTGGGAGAGAAACCAACTCTGCATGTTGAATGAAGATGTTTAGACTGGCTTCCTCACACTTACACACATGTATAGATCTGTGTGACAGGGGAAAGTAATGTTCTTTGTTGCTTATTATTTTGAAATCAATCAAGAGAGCTGTTCACAATTTCATTTGAAATAGCCAATGATACTGCCATTACACTTTTTTTTTTTTTTACAGACTTTTCAGGATACCCATAATGCCCCAAGGAATTATTGTAGGATGATCTTACTTCTGCCTCTTCTTGCTGCCTCTCCAACTTAAGAGAATCTTGTGATTAGCATCTCACATTGATATCAAATTCATCATGTACAATGCTGAACTGCCCAAGTTCCCTTAAACAATGAATGATCCCATTGCATATAACTGCCCCATCCAGAAATCAGAAAATCATTCTAACTTCTCTTTCTGTCTTTTCTCTTCCATTTGCAAATCACAATCTCCTACTGATTCTATGCAAATGCTTCTCATGGGTTATTCCTTCTCATGGTTGTATGCTATATGTGTCCATGGAGACTCTAAGGCATTGATTCTACTCTTTAAATTTAGTAGACCTGTATGAGCTCTGCAACACCTGAATAATATCACATGCTTCTCAAATCTACTTGAAGCCAGTGGAGTGTGTTCAATTAAATAAATTTAGACAACAGAAGTGTGTTGGGACTGTGTGCAGAGGCACACACCATTCTTGTTCCTTCATCCTACTAGTTTGAATCTGTATGTGATGATACTTGGTTGTACATTCTTCCTGGAAGAGTTATACAGGAAACAAAGCTCTGGGATTCAGGAACAGAAAATTGTAAGACACCATAAAATATCCTATTGATCTTGACAACTAAGTATATTAGCATGAAATAACTCACTAAATTGTTCAAAAATTGATTTGAGAAGGAAAAAAGGAGTAGGTTGTTCTGTGGCAATCATTTTCTATCTTTAACATTCCTACTAGATCATCAATTTTTATAGGTAACAGACTAGTATAATTCTAGTATGTTTTATCCAAAATGCCTAATACTTTGTTTTATGGGATATAATCTGAAAGTGTTACAATATTGTAATGATAATTTGAGGAGTCTTGTGCCTCCCACTACTCCCCACATAAATGCACTTTTTGCCCTAGTTCATTAGTTTTCCCAGAACACAGATTTAAGAACATGAATTTCTGCTGGGTACATTAAATTAAATAAATAAATAAACATAAAATAAGATCTCCTTACCTTTAGTTCCCATTTTATGAAACTGAAGTATTTGCACTTATTTAATATTGTGTTTCTTGGGTTGTTATTTTTTTATATCTTTGCCTATACCCTCTTCTCTCTTCCACATAAACAGTCTTCTCCATCATTGCTAGGGGCTTTATGGTCTTCCACTAAGATTTTATGTTTGGTCCTTCATGTGCACAGACTTCCTTGATATTTTTCAAACTGTCTTCTCTCCTTCTCTTTCTTGCTCAGGACTATACAACTATGTCAGGATGTCATATCTGTTCTAGAGCTTCTCCATTTATGCTTAATTATACTCTCTACACGTTGAACATGACCTATCCACTACTTCTTAACTTGGGCTCTGAAGTCTTCCCAAGGCCCATATCTCACCCCATTTCACTTTACTCATTTCTCGCTACCCAGAAAAGGACCTTTTTGTTGAGTTTTTTTTCCTATCTAACACACTAGCCCAACTGGTGCCTCATAGGCTACAAGCAACACTCTCCTCAATAGGCCTTTGCTTATACCATTCAGGTGTCTACTTCAATATTACTTCTTACTTCTTACAGAGTGTTTGAAAGACATGGGTGATGCCTCAATCAAGGTACTTCCTTTGATGTAGCTGAGGGTTTACAGGGACATGGGGAATAAATGTCTTGAGAGGAGCAATAAGAAACTGAGAGGACACCCACCTCTTGAAGTCCTGCTGTGTGTGGCTTCTGGGAAAGAAAACAACCACCCTTTGATAAAGTGACATGGGAAAATGTCCTTGTGACATGTTTTAAAAATAGAGGTAATGTTAAACCTTCCTCGTAATTATGATAATAATTAAGAAACAAAGTGAAATATTAAGCAAAATAGAGTCACAAGGTTATTCATGAATTAAGTACCTTGTATTGTTTATTGTTATTATTATTGCTATTTTTCATGTAAACTTTTTATTTTCTATTAGGGTAGGTGATGCAGTGGTAAAGCAATTGCATACTGATGCAGGAGACACAAGAGATGTGGGTTCAATCCCTGGGTTGAGAAGATCCCCTGGAGTAGGAAATGGCAACCCACTCCAATATTCTTGCCTTTAAAATTCCATAGACAGAGGAGACTACAGCCCATGGGATTGCAAAGAGTCGAACATGACTGACTGACTAAGCACACACACAGCCCACTAACAATATTGTGATAATTTCAAGTGAAGAGTGAAGGGACTCAGCCGTACATGTATGTGGATCCATTCTCCTCCAGACTCCCCTGCCATCCAGGCTGCCATATAGCATTGAGCAGAGTTCCATGTGCTATACAGTAGGTCAATGTTGAAAATCCATTTTAAATATAGCAGTATTTACATCCCTAACTCCCTATCCCTGCTCCCCATCCTTCCCCTGACAATCATAAGTTCATTCTTTAAGTCTGTGAATATCTTTCTATTTTATAATTAAGTTCATTTGTATCATTTCTCTTTAGATTCAACATATAAGGGATGTCATATGATATTTCTCCTTCTCTGTCTGACTTACTTCATTCAGTATGACATTCTGATTTAAGTTGCTAACTCTATCACAGTGAAGCTGTGATTAATCTACTTAATGTACCTTAAGTGAACTATTGAAATAAAATACTTAGTGAAATTATCCTTTGATCAAAGTTTGGCCCTGTTTAGGAGAACAGTTTAAAATATTTGAATAATGGTTGAATTTTATTAAAGACTTTGAAACATGGTATTCAGTTTTAAGCTAAATGCAGGTTTAGTATTTCTTCTAAATCTCTAGATGTCACTTCCAAAATACTCCAGGAGCCTGAACAGCTGTTTCTGTCCCATGCTCCTTGATATTGTCTTCCTTAAATGATATTTCTGTTTAATTCACATGACATAAAGGAAACAATTTGAACAAAAATACTTTGTAACAAAAGAAAAAGTTGTGAAAGCTGGGATCCATATCAAGCAAAAATGGCAAAATAAAACATTTAAATTTCTAAATTGGATTCTAAACAAGTTATTTAAAATTATTGTCTTACAGTTAACTTTATATTAATATTTAATTTCTTTATCTTTGGAGAGTTATGTGTGCATACATGCTAAGTTCCTTCAAAAATGTCTGACTCTTTGTGACCCTATAGACTGTAGCTGACAGGCTCCTCTGTTCATGGGCATTCTGCAGACAAGAATGCCCTCCTCCAGGTGATCTTCCCAACACAGGGATTGAATCAGCATAACTTACAATTCCTGCATTGGCAGGTGATTTCTTCACCACTAGCACCACCTGGTAAGCCTGAGTTATGTGTACATATTTGAAATACATAGCTGTATAAACAAATGTACATTTGTAACTATTTTCTTTGAAAATCCAATGGACTCTAATGTTTCCAAATTTCGTCAGTTCACTTCAATTCAGGCGCTCAGTCATGTCCGACTCTGCTCCCCATGAACCGCAGCATGCTAGGCCTCCCTGTCCATCACCAACTCCTGGAGTCTACCCAAACTCATGTCCATTGAGTCGGTGATGCCATCCAACCATCTCATCCTTTGTTGTCCCCTTCTCCTCCTGCCCTCAATCTTGGCCTCTAATTTTTCCAAATTTCTTAGCTAAAACTAATTGTGGGTATGTACTCAGTAGGAGAAATAAGGAATATACTTATAAAATAAGTATCCTACTTTAAGACAAGACAAAAATTTGAACATGAACATTTTATCTGCTCATTAGATCTCCTTCCATCCTGTTGCGGTCCTTTAAAGGACTGAAACCTGGTGGATGAGAGTTGATGATAAGAAAGTTAAAGAGAGAAAGAAGCTAATATTCCCTGGTTTATGCAGAGAACCAATAAAACCCTAGAACAGGGCTTGCACCGCTCACTAAGGCACAGGGCGCCCTCTCGAGGGGGTCTTCAAAGCCCGAGCAGGAGAATGAGTTCAGCTGGTTTCCACACTCCAGATAATTAGCCGGAGGGAGAGGGGAGAGAGAGAGAGGAAACAAAGTTACAGCTTCAAGCCCAATGGAGGTGGAATAGACTCCTTCTATACATATCCAGTTCAATGAAAATAGAAAATCATCATGAATTAAGTGGAAATAGTGATGTCAGAAAGTGTATACTTGTATAACAAGTAACAAGTAATTTATTTAAAAATTCCAAATATTCCTATAAACATCATGTGTTATCTATCAGTAAACTACCAATTTGTGTTTGATTTAGAAGCACATTTATTTTTCTTTTTTTCAAAGACTAGATGAATCTTTCAAAAAGAAAGACATACAAATAGTAAATAAGCTAATTCAAAAGTCTGCAGCATCATTACACATTAGGAAAATACTAATTAGACCAAATGAGTACATTAAATAAGACAGACAAAATAAAAAGAAACAGTAATATCAACAACTTGGAGCAACTGCTACTTGTGTGTTCTGCTAGCAGGAGTTTAAAATCCAATATCTACACTGAAAACAGATTATTAAAAATTTATTCATACTTCTACCAAAAAAGTAAAAACATATGATCACAGACAAAAAAAAAAAAAAAGAGAGAGAGAGATTAATAGGAGCTTAATCATAACAGCTCCAGACTGAAAATAGCCCTGATGTCTATGAAGAAAATAATGCATAAATAAATGGTGATTCATACCAATAACAAAGTACTACTTAGCAATGATAGAAACAAACTACAGATAGTGTAAATTTGTGTAGGAATCTTTAAAAACTTTTAACATGAAATAAAGATATTAAAGACAAGAAAAATACATACTGTGCAGTTTCTTTGATATAAAATTCAAGTACATGTTAAAATAACAGATAGAGCTACAAATCAGAAGAGTATTTGTCACTGGGTTGAGTGATTTCACTGAAAAAGGACATGAGGGACATTTTCGGTTTAGTAAAAGTTTTGTCTCTTGGTACTGTATATACAAACCTGGATATCTGTGTTGCAAGTGGATTCTTTACCATCTGAGCCACCAGGGAAACCCAAAGATTTTGTCTCTTGATACTGGGTGTAAGTTATAAGTTCATGTACTATGGAAACTGGCTTAAGGAAAGCCTATGTCTGTGAGTATTCTAGTGTTATAAGTTATATCAATTCTTTTTAAAAAAGCAACAAATTTCAACATTGTTTGAAAGCTTTGCTCATTCTTTGAACAAATATTTATTGTGAAATGGGGTGTAGAAGCATTTTAATAAAGATATGTGATTAACAGGATTTTAATAATTAATAGTCTGATTTATTGACCATAGCTTAGCAAATGATCCCAAAGTATGGAAGTCCATATGAATTCTAAAGTAAAACAGAAATGACACATGGAAATTGTAAGGTAAGGGAGTTAGAGAAGGCAAGGTTCAGAAAAAGAACGATACTGGCACTTTACAGGAACAGATCACCTTTGATGAGGTGAGAAGGGGCAGCAGTCAGATTAGTGAGCTGCTGCATTTATCTAAGAAAAGAGTAAGTATATATACTCATGTATGTGGAAAGTTACTGTCTTAAGGGGGCCTGTTCTTCTCCAAGGTTGTTCAGAATAGTTATCTCTTAAACGGCTGGGGCAAGGAATTTTGGAGATCACTCAGAGGCTGGACCAGCTGGGAGCTGGGCATAATCAGCCTTAATGTCCATTTTTTTCTTCGGGTGAAAGAGTTCTTTGTTTTGCATAGAATGATGGGGAGGACCTGGAGGGGTGTTTTAACTCCAGGCTATTTTGAGCCATGTAACTTTCCTTCAGAGATATAATGAGTATATACTCTCTCAAGGAAATTTTACAAACACACTGTACAATCTTGAACTTTAGGGCAAATAAATCTAATGTTAATCAAGACTTAAGGCAGTACACAGATCCATACACTTTCTCAGAGCTCCCTTGACCTCACTGTTCCTCAGACTATAGATGAGGGGGTTTAGCACAGGGGTGAAGATAGTATAAAATGCCGACACAAACTTATCATGGTTAGCTGACCTGTAGGATTTGGGTCTTATGTAGGTAAAAATAGCAGCTCCGAAAAAGAGTCCTACCACAGAGATATGTGAGGAGCAAGTGGCAAAAGCCTTCTTTCTAGCTTCATTAGAACACATCTGGAGAATGGCAGCAAGGATGAGACTATAGGAAACCAAGATGAGGGAAATGGGGATCAGGAGCATTAACACACAGCAGATGTACATGACATACTCAAAGACAGAAGTGTCAGCACAAGCCAAACGCACCAGAGTGGGGGCCTCACAAAAGAAATGATCAATCTCTCGGGCACTGCAAAATGAGAAGTTCAGGGTAGCAGCAGCCTGCATGAGCCCATCAGCTGCGCCAAGGAACCAAGATCCCAAAATCATACTGAGGCATAATTTCCAACTCATGAGGACTGGGTATCTCAGTGGATGACAAACAGCAACATAGCGGTCATAGGACATAGCTGCCAAGAGGAAGCACTCACCCCCTCCAAAAGTGAGGACGAAGAAGATCTGAAACCCACAGCCAGTGGGGGAGATAAACTTCCTGCCAGTCAAATAGTCAACAGCCATTTTGGGTGCAACAGTAAAAATCAACATCAAGTCCATGAGGGAGAGTTGGCTCAGTAGGAAGTACATGGGCCTGTGGAGTCGGGGGTCCAGGAGAATCAGGAGAAACATGAGGGCATTGCCCACTAGAGAGGTGAAAGCAACTATCAGAACCAACACAAAGAGAAATTGGTGGGCTCCAGTGTGGTTAAAGAGACCTAGGAGAATGAAATCTGCAGTGATATTCCAGTTTTCCATGATTTCAAACAAGAGTGATACTGAAATGGAGAAATGCATAAGTGTTACATATGAATGACATACCAAACTTTATTGAAACACACTAAAATCCAATCATTTTTCTTGACGTCCATTAATCTTGGAAGTTATTTTTACTTTCAAAATAAGATGACATACTCTTATGCACAGGAAGTAGAAGAACTGAGTCTGTAGATGGAAACAACTTAATTTGGAATTGTTAGTGCTTTAACTTTGCCAAGCTATAAATTGAAAACAATAATGACCTTCTTAGTAGTATTCCCCCCCACCACCAATGTAATCCCATAAATCTGTTTAAACCTTCACAACTGGAAAGGACATTTTGTGTAGGGAGAAGTTTTCCCTGCAAATTCACAGAAACACAACTTTTATTGGATAAAGAAAAAAAAAATCTTACTTCTTAACTCAAACACAGAGATGAATTAATTTCTCCTTCAGTTTCATGAGGATCTAAGTCCTCAAAAGCATTTTCATCTCTAATATCCTGGAACCAAAGCAGTTGTAGCTGGTTAAATAAATATAACCATAACTGCAGAAGTAAGGAGGCTAATTCAGTTTCAATGATATGTTGTGATTAAATGAAGTGACCTGACAGAAGGAGTTCTCTTCTTCCATGGTCATTCTCTTTACCTACACTTTTTACATCCATCTCATACTAGTCAACCAAGAAGGAGAAAGGCATTGCAAAAGGCTCAGTCAATTCTTAATTCCATTGCTTGATCATCATCTTACCATCATCACTTACCAGATTCTGCTGGAAGGTTTAGCTGGTTGCTTTAAAGTAAGATATCATGGAAATCCCCATTGTCAAATGCATTTCATATTTTCTAAAACTTCATGATCCACACACTATCTTTGTGTAGAATAATCAGTCTGAACCACTAATAGCTATATGCATTTCCAACTATAGCCCTCAGTGTCATTCTTCTGAAATACCTCAAACCTTCCTAATGTATTTCTTTGACTTGAATCCTTCTTATTTTCCATAATTTTCATTAAAATTTTGTTGGAAGGTTGACCCTGTTTAAACCTTCAGAAGTTTAACCCTGTTTAAAAATCAATAGGTAACTCAGTTACTATAGGATGTTTGGTGAGTTTCTTAAATTAATTTAAGTTTACGGTCAATACAGTGGAATTAAGTATTTTCATACTGTTGTGACTGCATCATGAATATTAATCTCCAGACATTCATCATCTCCAACTGAAACTACTAACAATTAAACAATAATACTCCATTCTCCCTTCTCCTCAGCCCTTGGAAATCACTGTTCTACTTTTTATCTCTATAAAAGTGACTACTCTAAAAAAATAAAATAAAATGACTACTCTAGGAACATTAGATAAATGAAATCATGCAGCATTTACTTTTATGTTGTTTTTCATTAGTTTACTTCACTTATTATAATGCCCTCAAAGATTATCCATACTGTACTGAGTAAAAATTTCCTTCCATTTTAAGGTAAAAAATATTTCTTCATATGCACATACTATATTCTACTTATTAATTCATTTCAGTTATGGACATTTGTATTGCTTTCACTCCAGGTTTGCATGTAATTATTAATTTAATGGGACTTTTTCTTAATTCATTGTAATTATTTTTAATTTGTATAGATACATATATAAGCACAAAATATTAGTTTTTAACCAAACTTTTTGCTTACACCATACATTTTCTGATTATGATGTTTCCACTTGTATTAAGTATTTTATCTATTATGACTCACTAACTCAATTTTTCAATGGACATAAATGGTATGACTACATTTTAATTTTGAGTGAGATAAGTATGTACAAACAACAGTCATCACAAATATAAATGACTAGTCAGCATAATAATTGTGTTTAGATTATCTAATGGAATGGTCTACTGTATGTGTCAATTAAATGAGTAGTAGGGAATTATATTTATTAAAATGTGATAGTGTTTTATTATTTGGTTCATTTAAATTTCTATCTTTTCATATTACAAGTATGTGATAATTTAAAATAGTGAATTTCATTTCAAATAGTGAATCTATTTGCCACTATTTAAAATGTTTGTAAACCTATGAAAAGAGAATTTTGAAGGATACTTTCTAAAATTGGCTATGGATACATAGTGTGGTGAAATTTTTAAATGAGGAATAATTCATCTTGCAAATAAAATATTTACAATGACATTATGTAGACAATAAAAGCTTACCTCTAAACTAGTGTAGGAATAGGAAAATGTAATGCTGTAAAAATAAATATGTTTTCTTTGGCACTGTGGTTTCAGAATGCTGATGTTCCGCCTTTCATTCTGACTATATAGTCTTTCAAATGCTGTAAAGTTGTAATATTTTTACTGTAAATCACAAACTCATCTCTTTTGCAATGCTACCAGAAGGCACAAATAGAGCCTCTCTTGTTTTCTCATAGAGCTATCATAGAATATTTAAAACTGTCTATAACTTTTATTTGTATATTTTTATAATCCTTGTTTTCTTCACTCAGCATTAAAATTATAAATTTCCCCCAAGAAAACAGAGACTTAATCAATCTATTGTGTAAAAATTAAAATGATAACAGCCAAATCATTTATTTGATGAAATTCCAGGTTATTACAAGTACTTTAACCTAATGATTATACCAGCTAACATATGTTTTAGTTCTTTAGATCGTAGAGTACATAATCAAATGGATTTTATTTGTAAAACTATATAAAGAAATTAAATTAACTGTGGACTTTCTGGAGTTCAAATTTAATAAGCAAACCTAAGAAATATTTAGAGATTAGTATCACTTACTCACACAAGATAAAAATGACAAACTCCAAAAGTCTGCATCTGCATCCTCTCTGACTGGCATCCTCCTATTGTTCCTCTTTGAGTGGAGGAAGGCTTTTCTAGTCTTGCAACATCAAACATGCTCATCACAGTAACCTATTAATGGGTGTGGCCTATTGCCATCTTATTCTAAATTTGTGTGCTAAGTTGCATCAGTCATGTCCGACTCTTTGTGACATTATGCACTGTAGCCTGCCAGGTTCCTCTGTCCATGGGATTCTCCAGGCAAGAATACTGGAGTGGGTTGTCATTCTCTTCTCCAAGGGATCTTCCTGACCCAGGGATCTAACCCTCCTCTCTCACTTCTCCTGCATTGGCAGGTGGGTTCTTTACCACTAGCGCCATCTAAGAAGCCCAGCTCTAAATTTACTATCCTATTAATATGTCAGAACTGCAAAAATATGACTTTTGGATATCAAAGATATTTAATTTTCAAGGATTTCAGAAGTCCCCAGAAATTCAATGTATTTTCTTACATGCTTTCATAATGTTATGGTTCATTAAAACAAGGAAGAATTATTTACCCAAAGAAAGCTAAAATGCAAATGAACCTGGAAAGAGATGTCTATTTAAAAATACATTGAAGGGACTAATCTGATTCTAGTGTTACTTGTTTAAACTTTAATAAGGAGGAAAATTTAAAGAGTGCATTATTGAAAGACAAGATTTCGTCAAACTCAGTAGTTAAATTGATAAAGCCTATGGTAGAATCCAGCTACTTTTCTTTTTGGACTTAATTTGATAAAATAATGGCATATTGTAAGTTTCATTTAGTTTGTATCTATATAACATAACTATTGGAGAAGGCAATGGCACCCCACTCCAGTACTCTTGCCTGGAAAATCCCGTGGAAGGAGGAGCCTGGTGGGCTGCAGTCCATGGGGTCAAGGAGAGTCGGAGAAGACTGAGCGACTTCACTTTCACTTTTCACTTTCATGCATTGGAGAAGGAAATGGCAACCCACTCCAGTGTTCTTGCCTGGAGAATCCCAGGCACGGAGGAGCCTGGTGGGCTGCCGTCTATGGGGCCGCACAGGGTCGGACACGACTGAAGTGACTTAGCAGCAACATAGTTATACATAATTTTGTATTTGTATGCTTGTGTCTATGCAATACATGCATTGTAATAGCAAAAACAATTATAGCAGATTACATTTTTGTGTCAAGCAATTTGCAATTTGATTCTATCTGGGATAATTTTTATAATTTTATTATTGGTTTACTTTTCATTTTAAAAGCCCAGGGAAAGTATATTTTTGCTTCATTTTTACCACCCCTGTAACTTTGTGTTGTCTAAGAGTAAATAAGGATCACCTTCCACAAATGAAAATATACATATATATATGTATATATGTATGTATGTATCTTTCTCATGGAATAGTTAGTGGAAAAAGCTGCCTCGGTAAAAAAAATATATATATAAGATATTGCAAATTGATTAATCCAGGTGAGCAGTAATAATTGTTATTTTGCTTCTTTTAGGAAGGGAGTACTACCTAGATTTTCATTCTAACTCTATCTTTGGATGTTGAATCTTATCAGAGTGTCCAATCTTGCACTGATTTAGAACATAACTGACCTCCTGAGTGAAACCTTACCTTTAAGGTCAAGCTATACTATTTCTTTGTGCTTCCCTGGTAGCTCAACTGGTAAAGAATTCACCTTCAATGCAGGAGACCCGGTACGATTCCTGGGTCCGGAAGATCCCCTGGAGAAAGAATAGGCTATCCAGTATTCTTGGGCTCTCCTGGTAACTCAGACCTGGGTTCCATCCCTGGGTTAGGAAGATCCCCTGGAGGAGGGAATGGCAATCCACTCCAGTATTCTTGCCTGGAGAATTCCACGGACAGAGAAACCTGGCAGACTATGGTCCATAGAGTCGCAAAGAGTTGGACATGACTGCATGGCTTTCACTTTCATATTATTTCCTTTGCAAAACTATATTATTTCTTTGTTAAACCTCAGATTCCTAGCTAAGTAACAGTAGTACAACCTGGACAGGTAGTATATCAGGTTTCAAGTAAGACATTTGACAAGAGAGTAATGATCATTTTCAATAAAATTTGTAGATCTAAATGTAAGACCAGAAACTATAAAATTCCTAGAGGAGAACATAGGCAAAACACTCTCTGACATAAATCACAGCAAGATCCTCTATGACCCACCTCCCAGAATATTGGAAATAAAAGCAAAAATAAACAAATGGGACCTAATGAAACTTAAAAGCTTTTGCACTACAAAGGAAACTATAAGTAAGGTGAAAAGACAGCCCTCAGATTGGGAGAAAATAATAGCAAATGAAGAAACAGACAAAGGATTAATCTCAAAAATATACAAGCAACTCCTGAAGCTCAATTCCAGAAAAATAAATGACCCAATCAAAAAATGGGCCAAAGAACTAAACAGACATTTCTCCAAAGAAGACATACAGATGGCTAACAAACACATGAAAAGATGCTCAACATCACTCATTATCAGAGAAATGCAAATCAAAACCACAATGAGGTACCATTACACGCCAGTCAGGAATGGCTGCTATCCAAAAGTCTACAAGCAATAAATGCTGGAGAGGGTGTGGAGAAAAGGGAACCTTCTTACACTGTTGGTGGGAATGCAAACTAGTACAGCCACTATGGAAAACAGTGTGGAGATTTCTTAAAAACTGGAAATAGAACTGCCATATGACCCAGCAATCCCACTTCTGGGCATACACACTGAGGAAACCAGATCTGAAAGAGACACGTGCACCCCAATGTTCATCGCAGCACTATTTATAATAGCCAGGACATGGAAGCAACCTAGATGCCCATCAGCAGATGATGATAAGGAAGCTGTGGTACATATACACCATGGAATATTACTCAGCCATTAAAAAGAATTCATTTGAATCAGTTCTAATGAGATGGATGAAACTGGAGCCCATTATACAGAGTGAAGTAAGCCAGAAAGATAAAGAACATTACAGCATACTAACACATATATATGGATTTAGAAAAGATGGTAACGATAACCCTATATGCAAAACAGAAAAAGAGACACAGAAATACAGAACAGACTTTTGAACTCTGTGGGAGAATGTGAGGGTGGGATATTTCAAAAGAACAGCATGTATACTATCTATGAAACAGATCACCAGCCCAGGTGGGATGCATGAGACAAGTGCTCGGGCCTGGGGCACTGGGAAGACCCAGAGGAATCGGGTGGAGAGGGAGATGGGAGGGGGGATCGGGATGGGGAATACGTGTAAATCTATGGCTGATTCATATCAATGTATGACAAAACCCACTGAAATGTTGTGAAGTAATTAGCCTCCAACTAATAAAATAAATAAATAAATAAATAAAATCCTTTATTGAATTTGTTATAAAAAAAAATTGTATTTTCTGTTTTGAATATTGTTTCATGTTGGTCACGGATTTGTCAGAGCAATGCTCTAGAAGCACAGTTGTTGACAGTGCTGCCACTGTCAGATGGGGGAAATAGACATTGAGTAATATACATCAAATATTCTGTTGGTTCCCAGGGGCATAAGTAGGAAGATCAGGTATGCTTATATCAGAGGGAAAAATGGACATACTTCTCAGAATTTCATCATGAAACTGAAATGACTGTGAATCTTGGGGTCAAAATTTAGAGTAATTTAAGATTGTTTATAAATATTTGAATATAATTTAGAGAAATCAGAAAGTTTTAACAGACCCTCATTTTAGTAAGACAAAGATGTTCTGCACAACTCTTCTCCAGGAGGTATGTAGAAATTAAATACTTTCCAGACTTCACAATGACAGACTGCTTTGAAAAGGGCATCTAATAGATGCTGCTATCTGGCTACAGTGCAGAGTCAAGAAGTTACACCTGAGTAGATAGGAAGTAAGGGAAATAAATTCTACTCTTCTGTTTGCCTCTCCTCTCCTAGGGTTAAAGAGAAACACTTGGCAATTCATGGGACATAGACAAAGTACAATATGACCTGTATCCCAGAAGTAGGAAACAAGATTACTAATAAACATCACTAATCAATCATTTCTCCTTTCTTTTTAACAAATATCTTGTTCCATTAATTTCTTCACAAAACCAGTTCATTCACTTTCCAAAGGAAACAAGTAAAAATCTCATTCAGTCATGGGTATTGAGCAGTTACCCACAGATCCAGAAATGTTCTTATATCTGATGACCTGTGAAATATATGGCATCCAATACCCAACATATTTGGTGAATCAAAGTCCTGAATATAGCAGTAAACATTCCCCAAAGGGAAAAAACAGTGAGAGGAATATAGTAATATGTTCTCGGACATTCTCAATTTTTACTGGGCAGCCATATAATTTTTAACTCTAATATGGATGAAGAAAATTAATAATTAAAGTCATTTTTATAGTTTTCTCTTTTTTATTGTCGGTGGAACATTCCCCTTAAATAGTCTTTATTTTTCAAAATCCAGGTTGCCTTCTCTGACTTGATATTTGTAGAAAATAATCTTATTGTGACAAATTGGTTTTCTCAGCCAACAGTCTTTAGATACATGTTTGAAGTCTGTGTGTGGTTTATTATTGCTTTATATATATTCTCAGCATTCTGCCGATTTCCATGTGAAGAGTGAACTTCACTGTCATATGTATATGCATTATGTATATGTATACACACACAAAAACACATATGTGTGTATGTCTGTGTATCTGTATGTATATTGGCTTGGCTAAGCTATATCTTGTTTGGACTAATGCCTTGTGTTTGAACATCTCTATCTATCAATTCCACACCAAGATCTTTATAGGTATCATTTTCCCCCTTTTCTCTTGCTTCTTTTATTGCCATGAGAAGATGATGCTTGAGCATATTGTCTATTTTAACACCTTAAGTTGTCTGTGCCTGGTTTCCTACTTTAAAAAGCCAAAGGTTCCTGTGACTCTACGTTATAAAAATGGAAGCCACTATCTCTTTTCAAACAGAGCAGAGTAATTCAGATAATTAACCTAATAGAAGGTAAGAATGTCAAGGAGCCAAATGGGGGAAAACTGAATCAACCTAGCAACATGCAAGCATGGTAAGTTTCCATTATTCCTGTAAATCAAGGAGCACCTGAATGAGTGGCATCCTGAAACTGAAGAATAGGGCCCACTTGAAGAATCTGAGTAAAGAGGCGGCTTAGATTGTATGATTTGAAACTATATATAGAAAGAATAGCTCTCTCAAGAAACCTGGAAACATGGAGAGTCTCAACTACTGCCAAGGATACTAAAGAAAACAGAGAGACAGCTAATGAAAGAGAAAAGTTTTTTTTTTTATTATGTCCTATAGAACTTCCAAGTTTTCACTGGAGCTTGTACTGAGATTTTCTGTAGAAAACCAACTGGCACATACTCAAAAATTTTTATCTTCAGCTATAGATCTTTGCAGAATAAAAAGATCTGAAAACAAGCAAATGAAGACTTGCATGCTGATTAACAATAATATCTGTTTTATATTTTGCTAGTGAGTATTTTTAGATATAGTAATGTTTTTTCCATCAAATTTATTTTATTTTACTAAGTCTAAATCTGTTTACTGTTGGGTTAATACCTGCCTAATAAACCTAGTCTCATTCTTTAATTTTCTAGCATGCTAAATTTTTTCAAGTTTAGATATGTATGCTTTAAACCCTAATTTTTCTTCAGTATAGCTTCTTTCCTTTTCACTTGTAACATTAAGTATATTTACATTTTCCAAAAGAACTGACATACAAAAAATTAAAAATATATATAATTTAATTCAAATTATTATACATACATAATGCTGTATAAGAAACCACCACAAAACTTACTGGTTCACAGAAATCCCTTGCATTCCTATACATTAACAATGAGAAAACAGAAAGAGAAATTAAGGAAACAATACCATTCACCATTGCAACAAAAAGAATAAAATACTTAGGAGTATATCTACCTAAAGAAACAAAAGACCTATACATAGGAAACTATAAAACACTGATGAAAGAAATCAAAGAGGACACAAACAGATGGAGAAACATACCGTGTTCATGGATTGGAAGAATCAATATTGTCAAAATGGCTATTCTACCCAAAGCAATCTATAGATTCAATGCAATCCCTATCAAGCTACCAACGGTATTTTTCACAGAACTAGACCAAAGAATTTCACAATTTGTATGGAAATACAAAAAACCTCGAATAGCCAAAGTAATCTTGAGAAAGAAGAATGGAACTGGAGGAATCAACCTGCCTGACTTCAGACTCTACTACAAAGCCACAGTCATCAAGACAGTATGGTACTGGCACAAAGACAGAAATATAGATCAATGGAACAGAATAGAAAGCCCAGAGATAAATCCACGAACCTATGGACACCTTATCTTTGACAGAGGAGGCAAGGATATACAATGGAAAAAAGACAACCTCTTTAACAAGTGGTGCTGGGAAAACTGGTCAACCACTTGTAAAAGAATGAAACTAGAACACTTTCTAACACCATACACAAAAATAAACTCAAAATGGATTAAAGATCTAAATGTAGGACCAGAAACTATAAAACTCCTAGAGGAGAACATAGGCAAAACACTCTCTGACATAAATCACAGCAGGATCCTCTATGACCCACCTCCCAGAATATTGGAAATAAAAGCAAAAATAAACAAATGGACCTAATGAAACTTAAAAGCTTTTGCACTACAAAGGAAACTATAAGCAAGGTGAAAAGACAGCCTTCAGACTGGGAGAAAATAATAGCGAACGAAGCAACAGACAAAGGATTAATCTCAAAAATATACAAGCAACTCCTGAAGCTCAATTCCAGAAAAATAAATGACCTAATCAAAAAATGGGCCAAAGAACTAAACAGACATTTCTCCAAAGAAGACATACAGATGGCTAACAAACACATGAAAAGATGCTCCACATCACTCATTATTAGAGAAATGCAAATCAAAACCACAATGAGGTACCATTACACACCAGTCAGGATGGCTGCTATCCAAAAGTCTACAAGCAATAAATGCTGGAGAGGGTGTGGAGAAAAGGGAATCCTCTTACACTGTTGGTGGGAATGCAAACTAGTACAGCCACAATGGAGAACAGTGTGGAGATTCCTTAGAAAACTGGAAATAGAACTGCCATATGATCCAGCAATCCCACTCCTGGGCATACACACTGAGGAAACCAGATCTGAAAGAGACATGTGCATCCCAATGTTCATCGCAGCACTGTTTATAATAGCCAGGACATGGAAGCAACCTAGATGCCCATCAGCAGACGAATGGATAAGGAAGCTGTGGTACATATACACCATGGAATATTACTCAGCCATTAAAAAGAATTCATTTGAATCAGTTCTAATGAGATGAATGAAACTGGAGCCCATTATACAGAGTGAAGTAAACCAGAAAGATAAAGACCAATGCAGTATACTAACTCATATATATGGAATTTAGAAAGAAGGTAACGATAACCCTATATGCAAAACAGAAAAAGAGACACAGATGTACAGAACAGACTTTTCGACTCTGTTGGAGAAGGTGAGGGTGGGATGTTTTGAGAGAACAGCATCCAAACATTTATATTATCAAGGGTGAAACAGATCACCAGCCCAGGTTGGATGCATGAGACAAGTGCTTGGGGTTGGTGCATTGGGAAGACCCAGAGGAATCGGGAGGAGAGGGAGGTGGGAGGGGGGATTGGGATGGGGAATGCATGTAAATCCATGGCTGATTCATGTCAGTGTACAGCAAAAAATACTATAATATTGTAAATTAATTAGCCTCCAACTAATAAAAATAAATGGGAAAAAATAAAAAATAAAATAAATAAAATAAGAATAAATAAAATGACCTACAGATTCCATTTGGACTTCCCAGGTGGCACTAATGGTAAAGAACCTACTGCTAGTGCAGATAGACTTAAGAGATGGGATATGATCCCTGGTTTGGGACGATCTCCTGGAGGAGGGCATGGCAACCTACTCCAGTATTCTTGCTTGGAGAATCCCATGGACAGAGGATCCTGGCAGGCTGCAATCCCTAGGGTCTCACAAAGTCGGACACAACTGAAGTGACAATACATTCACACATACACAGAGATTCCAACTGAGTATTTAACCACTCAACTCAGTTGAGTCAAACAATTTTTTTTTTTTCAGAGTTCAGGGTCTTACAGGTGAAAAGTAGAGGTTTATTTCTAGTCAAACCTAATGCTGAAAGTGTACTTTTTATATCCCTGATTTATTCACATGCCTTCTCTCTGATCTTCACCTTTGGTTTGACTTGTAGTCTTTCGTTTTTTCCCATGAAGCATGAGGTCATGAAAACAAATAATATTTGTTGATTTTACATGACTGATGTTCTTGGTAAAGAGAAGACATCCTGGCATTTGATTTTTCAGATTTCTTCTTTCACTTCAACTTTCAATTCTAATAGATAGGTATTCTTATATAGATGTCTCACTATATGGACTTATATATAGATAAATATGCAAATATATAAGCATAATAGATTTCCATATCTATTTCCAAATCTATCTATAGATCCATCTAACTCTTTGGATTTGTCATGTAGTTATTCTGCCACACACTCAAATAATGAAGTCTATATCATTTAATTTTCAATTTGAATTAAATTTTAACTATTTTTAAACTACAGAAATGTTATATTTGTAAACTTGCATAGCTGCATTTTAGAGGGTTTAATATACAAGGGTGTGTGTTCCTAGGTGACTGACCTCAGAGTGTAACTCCTGATCATTTCGTATCAAATTCTGAATGTTTTTCCTAAATTACATTTTGAAATGTTTTGTTTGTAAAATATCTATGAATCATATATGAAGGCTGAAGTAGTGAAATATTCCTATTAATATGAAACATTCTCATATAGTATAATAAAAATTATCTATCAAAACAATGGCTCCAGATTTTGTGAAGTAAGTTTAAAATGATGACATTATATTTGTCATGGATGCCAAAAAAAAAGAAAAAAAGCATGCATTAATTAGAGTACTATTATAGTTACTTTGTTGCTGTTGTTGTTTTAGTTGCTAAGTTGTGTCCAGCTCTTTGTGACCCCCATGGGCTGTAGCTGCTAGGCTCTTATGTCCATGGGAATTACCCATTACTGGAGTGGGTTGACATTTCCTTCTTCAGGGAATCTTCCTGACACAGGGATCCAACACATATCTCCTATACTGGCAGGGAAATTCTTTGCCACTGAATCAGAAAGACAGCACATTACAATTATCATTTCAGTATTGAAAATAGAAGCTTTAAAAAACAATAACATATTTCAAAAGAATCTACAATTTTGGCTATTTCCAGCAGTGGCAGCTTGTCTGTGTTTCAAGGAGCATCAGCAGAAAAGGGTGTTGGAGGATCCACTCTCTCAAGGGCTTAAAAATATGTCCTGGCTGTTAAAGGTAAGCTTAATGTCTGCCTGCAAATATTTATAGACATGGACAAGAAAGTACCTATGTGACCTAATCATGGATTGAACATATAGTCACTTCTGCCATGCGTTAGGATAAAAGGAATCAAAGGGGTCTTCCCAGATTTAAAGAACAGGGACATAGATTTCAGTTCTTAATAGACTATTGGTAGTGTCCTACTGGAGTTTATAGATTGGCACATTTTGCAGACTTTTTTTGGAATATGCAATTTTTCATTGGTACCTATATATCATTATGCATACACTATGCACACATATAATAGGAGTTCTGTCATATTTTTAAGTTTAAATAGATCTCACTTAGAACATGAAATATATGTTGTGACTCTAAGCAATACTAGCCATCAACAGCAACTAAAGTGTATGAAAATTATATGTATTAAATCTGATTTATAATTAGTACAGTTTTATACATGATAATTTGTAATTTGCAATTTTATGAGGTAATTTATGTTTATTAGTATTTTACATATTTTGTCTATATATAAATCTGTTATTTATATATGGAAATATATATTTATATATGAAATTATAAATAAGCATAGATTACATAGATATATTTTTATGTATTGGGCTTCCCATGTGGCGTTTGTTGTAAAGAATCCACCTGTCAATGCAGGAGATGATAGAGATGCGTCTTTGATCTCTTGGGCCAGGAAAATCTACTGGAGTAGGAAATGGAAATTTGCTCCATTATTTTTGCCTGGAAATATTCCATGGACAGAAGAGCCTCCTGGTGGGCTACAATCCAAGGGGTCGCAGAGTTGGACAGAACTGAGCGCACATACACACACATGCACATTGTTACATATATTTACATATTGCATTACATATGTAACTTGTATCTATCAACAATTTACATATATAAATTATAAATAAATATACATAAGTATGGCTTCCCCGGTGGCTCAGCATATAAAGAATCTTCTTGCAAAGCAGAAGACACAGGAAACGCGAATTCTTGGATTGGGAAGATCCCCTGGAGGAGGAAATGGCAGCTCACTGCGGTACTCTTAAAGGGAAAATCCCATGGATAGAAGATCCCGGTGGACTACAGCCCATAGGGTCACAAAGGATCAGACATGACTGAGCAACCAAGCACACATGTATACATGAGCATGGAGTAGAAAATGGCAGGATTCTTGCCTGGAAAATTTCATGGACAGAGGAGTCTGAAGGGTTAAAATCCACGGAGTTGCAAAGAATTGGACATGACCAAACATGCACATACAAAAGCATTTATCAGTGTATATGACTTCATTAATCCATAATCTACAATCTGTGCATCATTCAAGTACACTTTCTTAAATAATTTTCAAATGATTGATTTTCAATTTCTTATGACTTGAAATATAGTATAAATTCTTAAATTATATTTATTTAGAATGAATCAGGTTGGATATTGATGTGTGAATTCATATACTGACATATTACTCTCTAGTTTTATTCTTATTTAATTCATTAAGTGTAATGGGAAAAAAGATTTAATATAAAATTTTATTTTGGCATTTCAGCTTCAAGTATCTGAAAGCTTATTAGAAGGAAAGTCTTATAATTATTGGAGCTATGGGTGTTGAGTCCAGAACCACAGCCGGACATGGGGCTAGAGGACAAGCAAAGGATGCTGACCAGGTCCGGAGATCCCAAGGAGGAGGAAGAAGAGGAAGAAGAGTTAGTGGATCCTCTAACAACAGTGAGAGAGCAATGCGAGCTGCTGGAGAAATGTGTGAAGGCTCGGGAGCAGCTAGAGCTCTGTGATGAGCGTGTATCCTCCAGGTCACAGACAGAGGAGGACTGCACAGAGGAGCTCTTTGACTTCTTGCATGCAAGGGACCACTGTGTGGCCCACAAACTGTTTAACAGCTTGAAATAAGTGTGCAGATTTGTTCAACCCAGCCTTCATCACCTGGGCATTGGGATATTTCCTCATGGTTTTGAACATGATGTTTATTTGTGTAACTGAGTTCATGTGAATCTCAAGGATTTTGGCTTAGGCAAGTAATTTCTGTGTAATTATCAGTGATTTCATCTTAATAAAGTCCAGTGATCAGCAAAAAAAAAAAAAAAAAAAATTATTGGAGCTATGGAAGAATATTTTTTCTTACTTCTTGACCATCTACAAATGCAGTGTTTTATTTGAGTTGATGTGAGCTAATTAAATGAAAGATATTAGGTAGACCATTCAGAAGTTATTAAAATTTAAGAAAAGGAGGTGCTGGGAAAACTGGATGGCTAATGTGAAGCAACATGACTAAAACATTTCCTCACACAACATACCTAAATAAATTCAAATGGGTTAAGAATGTAAGAACTGAAACCATAAAACTCATAGAAGAAAACATAAGCTGAACAATCTTTGATTTACAGGAGGAGCAATTTTTTGATCTATCTCTTAAAGCAAAAGATGTAAAAGCAAAAAGAAATCTACAGAATAAAGACAACCCACAGGACAGCAGAAAATATTTGCAAATGATATGATCAACGAGGAGGTAATATCCAAAACATAAAAATAGCACACACAACTAAATATCAAAAAACAACCCAATAAAAAATGCACAAATAATCTGAATAGATATTTTTCCAGAGATAGCATATAGAATGCTAAAATGTAAAACAAAGTTACTCAGCAAGGTTAATTGTTGGAGAAACACAAATCACCTCAAAATAATGAGCTATAATCTCCTGCCTGTCAGAGTAACTATTGTTAAAAAATTTAAAAATAACCAATGCTGTATGGATATGAAGAAAAGAGAATCTTCAGATATTGGATGTGGGAATTTAAAAATTGGTGCAGCTGCTATGGAAAACAGTATGAAGATTCCAAAAACTAAAGGTAGAACTACTGTCAGTATCATCTCAGTATCAGTTCAGTCACTCAGTCATGTCCAACTCTTTGTGACCCCATGAACCACAGCACACCAGGCCTCCCTGTCCATCACCAACTCCCGGAGTCTACCCAAACCCATGTCCATTGAGTCGGTGATGCCATCCAACCATCTCATCCTCTGTGATCCCCTTCTCCCCCTGCCCTCAATCTTTCCCAACAACAGGGTCTTTCAAATGAGTCAGCTCTCCACATCAGGTGGCCAATGTATTGGAGTTTCATCACTAGAAACAAAGCTAGTGGAGGTGATGGGATTCCAGTTGAGCTATTTCAAATCCTGAAAGATGACGCTGTGAAAGTGCTGCAATCAATATGCCAGCAAATTTGGAAAACTCAACAGTGGCCACAGGACTGGAAAAGGTCAGTTTTCATTTCAATCCCAAAGAAAGGCAATGCCAAAGAATGCTGAAACTACTGCACAATTGCACTCATCTCACATGCTAGCAAAGTAATTCTCAAAATTCTCTAAGCTTAGGCATCAACAGTACATGAACTGTGAAATTCCAGATGTTCAAGCTGAATTTAGAAAAGGCAGAGGAACCAGAGATCAAATTGCCAACATGCGTTGGATCATTGAAAAAGCAAGAGATTACCAGAAAAGTATCTACTTCTGCTTTACTGATTACTCCAAAGCCTCTGACTGTGTAGATCACAACAAACCTTGGAAAATTCTTCAAGAGATGGGAATACCAGATCACCTTACCTCGCTCCAGAGAAATCTGTATGCAGGTCAAGAAGCAGCAGATAGAACTGGATATGGAACAACAGACTGGTTCCAAATGGGAAAGAAGTACGTCAAGGTTGCATATTGTCACCTTGCTTATTTGATTATATGCAGAATGAGTACATCTTACGAAACATCAGAATCAAGATAGCAGGGAGAAATATCAATAATCTCAGATATACAAATGACACAATCCTTATTGCAGAAAGCAAAGAGGAACTAAAAGATATCTTGATGAAAGTGAAAGAGGAGAGTGAAAAAGTTGGTTTAAAGCTCAACATTCCAAAGAATAAATCAAGGCATCTGGTTCCATTACTTCATGCCAAATAGATAGGGAAACAATAGAAACAGTGAGAGACTTTATTTTCTTGGGCTCCAAAATCACTGCAGATGGTGACTGCAACCATAAAATTAAAACATACTTCCTCCTTGGAAGAAAAGCTATGAAACTAGACATTTTAAGAACTAGAGACATTATTTTACCAACAAAGATCCATATAGTCAAAGCTATGGTTTTTCAGTAGTCATGTGTGAATGTGAGAGTTGGACCATAAAGTAAGCTGAGCACTGAAGAATTGATACCTTTGAACTGTGGTGTTGGAGAAGACTGTTGAGAGTCCCTTGGGCAGCAAGGAGATCAAACCAGTCAATTCTAAAGGAAATCAGTCCTGAATATTCATTGGAAGGACTGATGCTGAAGCTGAAGCTCAGATATTTTGGCCACCTGATACAAAGAACTGACTCATTGGAAAAGACCTTGATATTGGGAAAGAGTGAAGGCAGGAAAAGGGGACAAAAGAGGATAAGATATTTGGAAGGTATCATTGTCTAAATGGACTTGAGCTTGAGCAAACTCCAGGAATTGATGATAGACAAGTAAGCCTAGCTTGCTGCAATCCAAGGTGTCACATGAGCCAAACACAACTGAGCAACTGAACTGAACTAATTTCTAAATTGAAAATTATTTTTTTAGTTTATTTACTTTTTATTGAAGGATAATTGCTTTACAGAATTTTGCTGTTTTCTGTCAAACATTAACATGAATCAGCCATAGGTGTACATATATCCCCTCCCTTTTGAAACTCCCTCCCATCTCCCTCCCCATCCCCCTCCTGTAGGTTGATACAGAACCCCTGTTTGAGTTTCCTGAGCCATACAGCAAATTCCCACTGGCTATCTATTTTACATATGGTAATGTAAGTTTCTATGTTACTTTTTCCATACATCTCAACCTCTCCTCCCCTTTCTCCAAGTCTATAAGTTTGTTCTCTATGTCTGTTTATCTATTGTTGCTCTGTAAATAAATTCTTCAGTACCATTTTTCTAGATTCTGTATGCTGTTGCTGCTGCTGCTAAGTCACTTCACTTGTGTCCGACTCTGTGTGACCCCATAGATGGCAGCCCACCAGGCTCCCTCATCCCTGGGATTCTCCAGGTGAGAACACTGGAGTGGGTTGCCATTTCCTTCTCCAATGCATGAAAGTGAAAAGTGAAAGTGAAGTCACTCAGTCGTGTCCAACTTTTCGTGACCCCATGGACTGCAGCCTACCAGGCTCCTCTGTCCATGGGACTTTCCAGGCAAGTGTACTGAAGTGGGGTGAGATTCCATATATATGTGTTATAATATGATATTTCAAGCAAAACTGGGCTCAATAAAGGACAGAAAGGGTATGGACCTAACAGAAGCAGAAGATATTAACAAGAGGTGGCAAGAATACACAGAAGAACTATACAAAAAAGATCTTCATGACCCAGATAGTCACAATGGCGTGATTACTCACCTAGAGCTAGACATCCTGGAATGCGAAGTCAAGTGGGCCTTAGGAAGCATCAATATGAACAAAGCTAGTAGAGCTGATGGAATTCCAGTTGAGCTTTTTCAAATCCTAGAAGATGATGCTGTGAAAGTGCTGGACTCAATATGCCAGCAAATTTGGAAAATTCAGCAGTCACCACAGGACTGGAAAAGGTCAGTTTTCATTCCAGTCCCTATTAAAGGCAATGACAAAGAACGCTCAAACTACCCCACAATTGCACTCATCTCACACGAGATGATTTTGAACAAAGTAATGCTCAAAATTCTCCAAGCTAGACTTCAGAAATACATGAACCATTAACTTCCAGATGTTCAAATTGGTTTCAGAAAAGGCAGAGGAACCAGAGATCAAATTGCTAACATACCCTGAATCATTGAAAAAGCCCGAGAAAGCCAGAAAAACATCTATTTCTGCTTTATTGAATATGTCAAAGTCTTTGACTGTGTGGATCACAATAAACTGTGGAAAATTCTGAAAGAGTTGGGAATACCAGACCACCTGACCTGCCTCCTGAGAAATCTGTATGCAGGTCAGGAAGCAACAGTTCAAACTGGACATGGAAAAACAGACTGATTCCAAATCGGGAAAGGAGCACGTCAAGGCTGTATATTGTCACTCTGCTTATTTAACTTATATGCAGAGTACATCATGACAAATGCTGGGCTGGATGAAGAACAAGCTGGAATCAAGATAGGAGAATTATCAGTAACCTCAGATATGCAGATGACACCAACCTTATGGCAAAAAGTGATGAAGAACTAAAAAGCCTCTTGATGAAAGTGAAAGAGGACAGTGAAAAAGTTGGCTTAAAGCTCAATATTCAGAAAACTAAGATCATGGCATCTGGTCCCATCACTTCATGGCAAATAGATGGGGAAACAGTGGAAACAGTGGCTGACTTAATTTTTCTGGTCTCCAAAATCACTGCAGATGGTTACTGTAGCTGTGAAATTAAAAGACACTTACTCCTTGGAAGGAAAGTTATGACAAACCTAGAAAAAAAATTAAAAAGCAGAGATGTTACTTTGCCAACAAAGGTCCGTCTAGTCAAGGCTATGGTTTTTCCAGTAGTCATGTATGGATGTGAGAGTTGGACTATAAAGAAAGCTGAGCGCCAAAGAATTGAAGCTTTTGATCTGTGGTGTTGGAGAAGACTCTTGAGAGTCCATTGGACTGCAAGGAGATCCAACCAGTCAAACCTAAAGGAAATCGGTCCTGAATATTCATTGGAAAGACTGATGCTGAAGCTGAAACTCCAATACTTTGGCCACCTGATGGGAAGAACTGACTCATTTGCAAAGACCCTGATGCTGAAAAGATTGAAGACAGGAGGAGAAGGGAATGACAGAGGATGAGCTCGTTGGATGGCATCACCGACTGGATGGTCAAGAGCTTGAGCAAGTTCTGGGAGTTGGTGATGGACAGGGAGGCCTGGTATGCTGCGGTTCACGGGGTTGCAAACAGTGGGACATAACTGAGCGACTTAACTGAACTGATTGCCATTTTCTTAATTGTTTAGCGTTGATTTTGTAGGTCTTTTTTCTTCTGTTGCCTTTCTTGACTGTATAAGTCCCTTTAACATATGCTGTAAAGCTGGTTTGGTGGTAATGAATTCTCTTAACTTTTGCTTCTCTGCAAAGCTTTTTATTTCTCCATCAATTTTGAATGAGATCCTTGCCAGGTACAGTAATCTTGTTTGTAGATTTTTCCCTTTCAGTAGTTAAATATATCCTGCCATTCCCTTCTGGCCTGCAGAGTTTCTGCTGAAAGATCAGCTGTTAAATGTACGGGGTTTCCCTTGTATGTTACTTGCTGCTTCTCCCTTGATGCTTTTAATATTCTTTCTTTGTGTTTAGTCTTTCTTAGTTTGATTATTATGTGTCTTGATGTGTTTCTTCTGGGTTTATCCTGTATGGGACTCTTTGTGCCTTTTGGACTTGATTGACTATTTCCTTTTCCATGTTGGGGAAATTTTCAACTATAACCTCTTCAAAAATTTTCTCATATCCTTTCTTTTTCTCTTTTTCTTTTGGGACCCCTATAATTTGAATATTGGTGCATTTGATATTGTCCCAGAAGTCTCTGAGAATGTCCTCAGTTCTTTTCATTCTTTTTACTTCATTCTGCTTTTCAGAAGTTATTTCCACCATTCTACCTTCCAGCTCACTGATTCATTCTTCTGCTTCAGATATTCTGCTATTGATTCCTTCTAGAGTTTTTTTTTTTTTTTTTTTTAAATTTCAGCAATTGTGTTGCTTGTCTCTGTATGCTTATTCTTTAATTCTTTTAGGTCTTTGTTAATTGATTGTTGCATTTTCTCTATTTTGTCTTCAAGGATTTTGATCAACTTTACTATCCCTTTTCTGAGTTCTTTCTCAGGTAGTTTGCCTATTTCCTCTTCATTTATTTGGACATCTGTGTTTCTAGTTTGTTCCTTCATTTGTGCAGTATTTCTCTGCCTTTTCATTATTATTATTTTTTAAGTTATTGTGTTTGAGGGCTCCTTTTCCCAGGCTTCAGGGAAAGTTGAATTTCTTTCCTTTAAGAAGGCTGAATTCTTTCTTCCTTTTGGTTTCTGCCCTCCTAAGGTTGGTTCAGTGGTTTGTGTGAGTTTCATATAAGGTGAGATTTGTGCTGAGTTTTTGTTTGTTTTTTTGTTTGTTTTTCCTCTGATGGGCAAGGCTGAGTGAGGTGTAAATCCTGTCTGCTGATGATTGGGTTTGTATTTTTGTTTTGTTTGTTCTTTAGATGAGGAGTCCTGCACAGGGTGCTACTGGTGATTGGGTGATTCAGGGTCTTGCATTCAAGTGGTTTCCTTTGTGTGACTTCTCACTATATGATACCCCCCCAGGGCTGGTTCTCTGGTAGTCTAGAGTCTTGGAGTCTGTGTTCCAACACCAAAGGCTCAGGGCTTGTTCTTTGGTCAGGAACAATGATTCCACAAGTGGTTTGTTATGGCATTAAGTGAGATTAAAACAAATATCCAAGAATGAGAAACCAAAGATGAATCCCAGACAAATGGCAGTTACAAAATCAGGCAAATAATAATTAAATTAATGAAGTACTCGCATATACATATACTCTGATGAGCAAAGTGAAAACTGTGTAAAGTACAGTAGATTGACCTGGCAAACAAAGGAAATCAAATATTATATTTAACAGTTAAGAACAAAACTAACTTAAGCAAAAACTGGAAAACAAAACTAAAGCAAGGTGAGAAGTTGGGAATAAAGCAATGAAAACAAAACTAACAAATATATTGAGGAGAAAGGAAAAAAAGAAAAGAGAATAGACATGCAGAGTTAGAGAAAGGTAGATGAAGAAGATTTATATACATTAAAGATTAACTGCTGGGGAAAAGAACAGTAGGAAAGGCAAACAAAGGAATAAATGTAGAAAAAAAAAATGTTTAAAATTTTTTCAATTAAATTAAAAAAAAAGAGAGAGAGAGAGAGAGAGAAAAGAGGAAAACGCCACAGAACTGCAAAAGCCCAATATAGAGGCATAAGTTTACAACAACAATAAAAGTTGTGATTGGGGAAAACAAAAAGCTTAATCGTTTTTTTAGTGCCAATAAAATTGACAACTCGAAAATAAGCAGAAAAACAAACTAACAAACAAAAAATAATCTACAGAACTAGTAAAAAAAATAAGAAGAATAAATGCTTTTCTTTAGTCATTGCTGTCAGAGTTCTTTCCCTCGCTGGGAGTCACAGTCCACCTCACCTCCCTAGGATGCCCTCCAACACTGTGCTGATCTCTGGACCTGCTGTGGGGGCAGCTCAGCTTCTAATCTGGTCCTACTCCTATGTGTTCTTGTCTCCAATGTCCACAGCTATCAGAGCTAGTGCATTTTCTTTTATGGGAGCTCTCAATGGCCTTTGATATATTCCATAGACACAGAGTCTGCTTAGTTAATCATGTAGATTTAATCTGCAGCTTGTACAGCTGGTGGGAAGGTTTTGGGTCTTCCTTCCTTAGCCACACTGACTCTGGGTTTTAATTGTGATTTTATTTCCACCTCTACATGTGGATCTTCCACTTGGTTTTAACTACTGAGGCTGCCCTGGAGGGCTTGGGTTTGCCCCAGTGAGGGCCAGGTGTGGAGATGTGCAGCTGCTTGTGTTGCAGGGGTTCTGACAGCACCAGGTACTCAGGGGGGGTGGCAGCTAGGGCAATAGGAAATATAGTGCTCTAGAAGGGTATGGCAACCAGTATTGGCCAATATGCTCCAGTATTCTTTCCTGGAGAATCCCCTTTCTGACAGAGAAGACTGGCAGGCCACAATCTACAGGGTGGCACGACCCTGAGCACATAGACACAAGATATTTTTTACCTGTGGCAGCTCTGCCCCAGTGAGAATTGAGCATGAATTTGGTGCAGCTGCTTGGCTTGTGGGGACCTTGGTGGTGCCAAGTGTGCAGGGGTTATGGACCTATCAGAGTCTTTTTTCAAGCCTCTTCTAGCTGGCCATCAGAAGGCCTACTTGGCCAGTCTTTCTCTGTAGCTCTGCCCATTCAGGCACTTACAGGCCTCCCTTGCCTGGGGTCCTTCTCTGTTCTTCCAAGTGTCAGGCACACAGAGGGGGCCCCCCTGACTGGGATCCTACTCTGTAGATTGGTGTGTCAGGAACTTAAAAGGGCACCCTGGGTGGGGTCCTGCTCATAATTCAGTGCATCAGGCATTTGATGGGCCAGCCTCTCTATTGTTCAGCTGCTGGTGCTGGCATGTGGGGAGAGAGAGGCTATGGTGATGACTCCACTCCCTACTCGGGACTCAGCAGTGTTGCCTTGCTTCCATGGCTGCCCACCTTTCCTCCACCAGCATTTCTCACCAAGATCTCCTTCTTCACATCCCCTCAATCTGTCTCTCCACAGTCAATAGCAGCCCTCACCCTGGGATTGCTCCACAATCCCTCAGTTTCAACTCCCAGCCACTGTGCCTTCCAGGAGACCAGCATTCCTGCCGGGGTAAGTATGGCTGCAGCAAGGACTGTCTGATTCTCATTCCATTTAGGCTGCCACAGATCAGTTGTTTCACTCTCAGCCTTAAATGTTTCTCTTCTGACTCAGACAATTGCCCCACTGTGGGGATCAGACCCCTGCTTCAGTTCCCCCACCCACTGAAGGCAGGTCCAGTCCAACTAACACTCCTGTTTTTACCCCTAGTTCCTTAGTTCTACCGAGTTTTGGGGGGTTCACTATATATTTTTTTCCTCTGGTCAGGTACTACTGTCTGCTCTCAGTAGGTGTACTGCATGCACTTCTGTGTCTAAAGGTGTATTTCTGATGTATCCATGAAGAGAGATGTACTCCACGTCAACCTACTTCTCTGCCATCTTGTTCTCTCTGACAATCTTTTAAAATCAAAATATTTAAGGTATATACCTTCCTTCTTTCTTTTCATTTTTTTCTTTAAAAAAAAAAGTTGTCCCAAGAAATTTGCAGATGCATCATGAGTGTAACCCTTCTCCAATAAACTTAGATTCACTCCCCTCAGCTAAACACTAGATGTAAAACATTTGGTCCCAAAGTTTCCTTGTGATCAAAGGTGATTTTTTCTATCTGTGGGACAGTTAACAGAAAGCAAGAAATATTTGGAAAAAATACTTGGATATTTTTTGCTCCAATTACAGCTGCACATAATCTGTGTGTATTATCTATGCTAATTTATGTGATAAATTTCATCACATGTTATTTTAATAGTTTTTTTTTCTGTTTTTCAGATAAAGATGTTGACTTCTTCATAGTTACTTCATATATTGATAATCCCTCAATGTACATAACCCAATCTCTTTATCTTTAAACATATCTTTAAATATGTTTTTAATCACATAATCGGGGATAATTATTCCCCTGAAAACATTTTGATAAATATTTCTCACAACTTTAATATATATAATTATTTGCTCATTTGAAATTTATCAAAATATATGAATTTAGTTCTACAGTGCTTTCTTCAGAATAATTATGCACTTTCTAAATTATTTGTGTCCATCATAATTAAGAATTTTTATTGAATATACCAAAATGCAAATTACATGGTTGATATTTAGCATATCTTGTACTATAGTGCCTCAATCTTATTGCTGAGGTCCAAAGTTTAGAAGAAAATATGATAAGGTATGAAAATATGACAAATGTCACTTTTAATTAATTTATCAAATATAAAAGAAATAATTTGTAAAAATCAATGCAAACTGGGAAAGAGAGAGAAAAATATAATGACACAAACCAAATTTCATAACCTAAATCTAAACTGAGTAATGCCATTTTGGACAATAATGATCACTGTTGAGACCATCAAAAGTGCCTTACCAGCCACTTTCTCAAAGCCCCCTTGACATCTTTATTCCTCACACTGTATATAAGGGGGTTCAACACAGGGGTGAAGATGGTGTAGAAAGCAGAAACCACCTTGTCGTTTGCCCCTGAATGGTAGGATTTGGGCCGCATGTAGATAAACATGATAGTGCCATAGAAGAGCCCCACAACAGCCAGATGCGAGGAACAGGTCGCAAAGGCTTTCTTCCTGGCTGCAGTGGACTGCATGTTGAGTACAGCAGCCAAGATGAGACTGTAGGAAGCCAGAATGAGAGACAGTGGAATCAAGAGCATCAGGACGCAACAGACGTACATGAAAAACTCAAAAATCATGGTGTTAGCACAGGCAAGGTGAACAAGCGATGGTGCCTCACAAAAGAAGTGATTGACTTCCCAAGAGTGGCAGTAAGGGAAGCTCAGAGTGGCACCGGCCTGCATCAGCCCATCCACCCCTCCCAAAAGCCAGGAGCCGGCTGTCATGTGCAAGCAGAGCTTCTGATTCATGAGGATCGGGTATCTCAAGGGGTGACATACAGCCACATAGCGGTCATAGGCCATGGCGGCTAAGAGGAAGCACTCGCCCCCTCCCAGGGTGAGAAACAGGAAGATTTGAGTACCACAGCCCGCAGAAGAGATAGACCTGTTGTGCATCAGGTAGTTGGCTGCCATTTTGGGGACAATAGTGAGGACCAGCATCATGTCCATGAGGGAGAGCTGGCTAAGCAGGAAGTACATGGGAGTGTGCAGCTGGGGATCCACCTGAATGAGCATGATCATGAAGGTGTTGCCCATCAGGGAGGTGAGGAAGGCCATGAGCACCATGGCAAAGAGGAACAGATGGGTCTGTGTGTAGTCGAAAAGTCCTAGAAGAATGAAATTTATTCCTGTGGTGTCACTTGCATTTTCCATGGCTCCTGTTATTCCTGGAAGACAATGAATGATTAGGAAATGAGAACTGCTTAAAAGGAAGCTTGGGTATTTCCTTAAGAAAAATTGGTCCATAACAGAAAAAATGAGACTTGGAAGAAAAATTATGAGTTAAATTATTTCACTTCACAAGATGTTTGCCTTGGTATCCAATTGCCCATCTCTTTGCAATTATACATTATTTTTGACCAAAATAAATTGATTTTTTATATATGAAATATTACCAATTGCATTTCTTTCTCAATATTTTGTCAGTATGCCACAGAAAAAATATTCATAGTGTTAGGAACTGCTATTATATAATCTCAATTTCTATAATTTTGGGACTTCCATCTTAAAGAGTTTCAGATAATCCATTTTAGTCAATATTGATGTTATATAGTACACATCATAACTATTGAATATTTCTCCTATTCTTTTTTTTACTCTTATAAAAGGTCTTTTTTTAAAAAATCTCATGATGAATTAGATTTTTAAAATGAATTGTATACACAAAACAAAATGTCAACCTACTAAAACTCAAGTTTCCTAGAGATGAAGGGAAAATGGCTCAGTTTCTCCATTCTATGCCTGCAAACAGCCCATAGTCTGGGTACATCAAGTTTCTAGCTACTACAGTTACTTAGCACACACACACAGGTACTGCTCAGGGTCACCCATCACCTTATGTTACCGTGACTGGTTTTCCTGATTACAGGGGCATTTTCTTAGTTTAGGGATGTCTCAAGAGTTAACATTCATACCTAGCATATACTTACAAATTGAATCTGAATTAGTTAAATATACACATTATAAACGGTTAAAAAATTCATGAAGGAATACAACCTAAAGGAACATAAAGAAACTGGACTTACTTATAGGCTCTCATACTTTGTTATCAATAAGCACCTTTTAAATGTACTAAAATATTAATTTATTAACTAATTCAAGTATTAACAAGCAGGTTAATTACCATACTTAATTGACTGATTCTATAACTATATAATCAAGTAAAATATTACCCAACTTAATTTATCACACAAAACTCATTTGAGATACAGCACCACTACACATAAAATCTGGAGCATTTCAGTTATTTCCAAAGAGTAATTCTCCTTTCATCAAAGCTGCTAGCTTTTATTTCTGTTACATATTAGTATCTATGGGAATAGAGTTGAATATATATGCAAATGACTTTCATTCTTATATAACATATGTCTTTTCTTTGCAAATCAGACTTTTAAAGAAAGTAATAGATTAGTGATTTCCAGGAAGTTTATGTTTGCACTTTATTCATAATCTGTGCTGTGTGCTCTGCTCAGTCGTGTCTTTTTGCGACCCGATGGACTGTAGTCTGCCAGGCTACTCTGTCCATGGGATCTTCCCAGCCAGAATATTGAAGTGGGTTGCCATTTTCTTCTACAGAGGATCTTCCCCACTCAGGTATTGAACCATCTGCATCTTCTGCACTGCAGAAAGATTCTTTGCCACTGAGTCATCAGGGAAGCCCAGTATAGGAAATCTTTTTTTTCAGTTCTTCTGTAAGTTACTTTATAAACAGTGCAACTTATGTGAATGGCACCATATCTTTAGTAAATATTGACATTTTTAGTGCCTAATGTATACTATCAAAGTCAATTATGTCATTAAAATGTATGTTTGCTTTGTTAATCAAAATATCTATAAATAAGATATAATAATGTCCATATCATTATCACAGTTTGTTATCCCAATAATGTGTACTATATTTTTTACCTTAGGAAATTTGCAATTATGACTCCACTTTGTAACTTGTATGCAGAAGATAGCATATTTGTCAACATTTAGTTTCTTTCTAATTTTCTCTCAGTATAGTTTATGGTCCCGTGCATGTGACATGAGTTTTTTCTAGTAAATAATCTAAAAGTAGCATTGTTTTTGGCTTTGAGATAACTGAATCCCTAATTTTTTAATGACATCCACTGCTGATTTTTGCTTCAGTCACTTTTCATATGTGATCCTGTCAGATATTGTTAGGTGCAGCTATTATGGCCAATCATAGAATAATGCAAATTATTTTTGTTTTAATTTACATGCTCATTGATATTGAGAAAAAAATATCCACTGAACTCTTGGATTACTTCTTCAAGTTCCCTTTGAACATCTTTTGTCTATGTTTTCTATTGAATTGTTTGAATTTTCCTTATAGATTTAAATAATTTATTATATTTCTAGTTATGTACAGTGTTCTGACTTGTTTATATGCATGTCAGTATTTTACCCAGACCTTAACAAATTTTGATTGTTGCATCATTTTAAACCAAAGTTTACATTGAATATTACATGCATTTGAGATTCATGTTATTATTGATTTAGTGTTATTGAGTTAGATTACATTAATAGACCTTCTCGTACTGCACCGTCTGAATATTATTGGGATAAAACTGCTTATTACTGATATGTACATTGTTTGACTCTGTGATCTTGGTAAACAATATTATTTTTGAAGTATCTTTTGCATCTATGCTTATCAAAGACATTAACCCTATGAATTGTCTTGTTTGGAGTTCTTTTTTCAATTATATGATATGGAAAGATGGGGCTTTGACTTCATGGATTTGTTGAATTGGCTGTATTTCAATATAAAATTCTTCCAATTTATCCAGTCCAGATTCAGAGCAAACATTAGCAAAATGAATTAAAGAATGCTTAAATAACAAGAAGAAAAAAATCCAAATTCTTCTCAAAATTCACTTAGAAGATATTTATTAGAAATGGGCATGTTACAAGCACCCTCGCTGAGTCAGTCTCCTTGTTCCTAGAATCAAGAAGTTTATATTTTTCTAGACTGTCTTCCAGCACAGGATTAATTTGCTCTGTTGAGATTTACCTTGTGTTTTCTATTTGAATGAAAACTGTCAACTAATGCACATGCTTAAGGCCATTTCCTCAATTTATTTTTTATATGATAAATTATTTTATGCATGATTTTGAAAGTCTTATGTGATATTACAATCAAAGAAGAAAGTGTTTTAAAATGCTAAACAATTTTTAAAAGTTCATTGTGGTAACAAGTATTTTCACTCATTCAGTCAAATAAAAAGTCATGTAAAATACTCATATACTTCAAATTTAATCAGTAGATTACTAAGAAATCTAAAGTCTAGACGTTATGTGGCTCAGTAGTAATGCACATTCAAAGTTAGAGTACAGATAGCAATATCTGTATTCCTTATCTTAAATTCAGCAGCAAGTTTTTCCTTGATTTTATGGGATAGAAATACTGAATTAATGAGTAGCCTTCTTGAGTATGAATGCCTATGTCACTGATAAGTAGGTGGATAAATTTAGGCAGTTTATTTAAAAATATATTTAAATATCATAACAAAATGGGGTGAAACACACTGTCAATCTCTTATGATTATTTATTGATTACAAGAGAAAATGCACATAAATGCATAGCTAAATGTATGTCACAACACAATACCTTTATTAGCCTTAATATTTTTTTTTACTGTTATTAAATATTATGTTTCCTAACCTTGGAATTAAAATCAATAATTATTTGAGAACAATCATATAATACAAATCTACTTTTTTTTGACATAGGAATAATTTAGGTGATATAGTTTGCAATATATTTTTGGGTGGGACTGTCCCCTCCACTCAGCGTTTATGAATTTTTGAACACAGAGAAAACACACATAACCATTGTAAATTTGATTATACTAAGGATATTGGTTCTTTAATTACCTATTTTGAAACAGGTCTCATAGGTTTACTATTAAATACCTAAAAAAATTTTAGTATGTTATGGAAATTATCATGCATAAAATTATATACTCCTTAAGATTTTTAAATCATAGGGTAAAATAAAAGATGAAATCTTATTATGTGTTGTTTCCTATCAGGAAGGCTGCTTTACTCAAGTGAATTCAAGTCTGTATAATTCAATGTGTTCAAAATACATGATAGATTTATTAATATAACTAGTCATCTACGTGGCTTCTCACACATTAAAAAGAATAAAATCACTTGTTATTTATTTTTCCAGTTGCATAAAATCACTGATTACACAGAACTATAAGTTTTTGTTGCTGTTGTTATTTTCTGTTTTTTTTTTTTTTTTTTTTTTTTATCATGCTCCATGGCATGTGGCATCTTAATTCCCCAACCAGGGATCAAATCCACAGTCCATGCATTGGAAGAGCAAAGTCTTAACCACTGGACCTCCAAAGAAGTTCCTTAAATCTTCACCATTATCTCATTTCTCTCCATTGTAATGTGGTTTCCCCATAATTATCAAAACTTCACCCTACCCAACTGTAGGCATGCTCTATGTTACACACATGCAGATTCATAAATTAGCCAGGCTTTCATACAACCTTTTTTTCAAAATGACCTGACATTTTAAAGCTGAAATGACTAATTCCACAGCAGCATGCTATAGTTGTGGCCACTCAGACATAACAAGGATAATAGTTGTAGAAAATATTACTTCAAGCACTATGCTAGCTCAATATGTATTATCTCATGGAATGTCATAATAATTAAATTAAGTAGACACTGATATTTGAGTTGCACATGAATTAAATTAGAGTAAGGTTACTTTGGCTTCCCTGGTAGCTCAGACAGTAAAGAGTCTGCCTGCAGTGTGGGTGACCTGGGTTCAATCCCTGGGTGGGGAAGATCTGGAGAAAGAAACGGCAACCCACTCCTGTATTCTTGCTTGGAAAATTCCATGGACAGAGGAGCCTGGCAGGCTACAATCCATGGGGTCGCAAAGAGTCCAACACGACTGAATGATTCACTTTCACTTTTTCACTACTTTAATTTCCCTGGAGAATTAAGGGAGAAGACATGTATCAAACGCAGAGGCATGAGTCCAGAACCCAGGTTCTGGAATTTAAGTTTCCAAGCTAAATTAGGTCTTTCAGTTTTTGTCATAGTTAGAGTCTTGACAGTGAGAAGACAAAAACATTTAATAAGCAAGTACTGTATATTTAATATATTAAATAATGGATTCTCAAGGTTATGAAGTGAAGTGAAGTCTCTCAGTCGTGTCCGACTCTTTGCGACCCTGTGGACTGTAGCTACTGGGCTCATCTGTCCATGGGGTTTTCCAAGCAAGAGTACTGGAGTGGGTTGCCATGTCCTTCTCCAGGGGATCTTCCTGACCCAGGGATTGAACCCAGGTCTCCCTCATTGTAGGCAGCCGCTTTACTGTCTGAGCCACTAGGGAAATGATTCTCAAGGTTATAAACTGCATTAAATAATTATCTTTCATGTACTTAAAAAAAATTAGTTTGAATAAAGAAATCCATTTGTTACATTCATTCTGGATGGATGCATTTTTAATGCCTAGTTTTGCTAGCAAATATACTGCAAACACAAAATATGGCATAAATATTTTAAAATGCATTTATAAATACCTGTAAAAATGTGTAACTATAGGAATATTTGAGGTAAGTGGTTAGGTTTATATGTCAAACAGAGCTCTTTCTATTTTGTATTCTATTAATTGCAAGTTCGATGAAGTAAGACACATTTCTCATACTCTATGTGTTTCAAGCTTCTGTTTTAAAAATGTATACATGGTTATATTACATAGTTGTAAGATTAAAGGAAGTATAAAAAGTGTGCTTAACTGATTACTTAAAATTAGTAAGTTCTCAATAAATAGTGGGCACCATTGCTTTTACGTACTCTAAAACTGTCACTTCTTCTAAAGAATACTAATAAACACAAGTAGATAGTTAATTAAATGCATCCATTTAACTTAGAGCTGGAGCATGAATAAATTTCCATCTCTTGAAAAGTTCAATCATATACTGCTCATAACTACAGTTCGATAAATTTATGTAATATATGTCTACACAATTTATAGTCTCAGGAAAAATTAAAGAAACCCACATATGAAACAAAATATTCTTATACAGGAAAACTTGGACTTAAGTTTTCGTTGATAATATTCTTTACAAAATGTGATGTAGTAGAAATTAATATAGCATAAAGTTTAAAATCTCTATATCAGTTTGGCAGGATTGAGTTAAGTACCCTAGCACAATCCTTATTGCTTAAAACCAGCAACTTTTTCTAGATTTCATTCTAAAAGTAATATAAAATAAAATGAAAATGTCATTTATTCACAAAATATTTTTGTTTATAATGCATAATAAGAAGATCTATTATGAAAGTATTAAATTGCTGTTATGCAGCATAATGTAACAGTCAGAATGGTCTTAGATAGCATGTGAACATGCAAGGCCATGTTTTATAAAATATTTATGGCAAACAGTAAGCATGAAATTTCAATAAGTTAATTTCTTATTTTTCAAATTTCTGTAGATTATGTTATAGTCCTTTAAAATTTGGAAGCAAAATAGATAAGCACATTAGAGAACACCAGCTCAAGTTTCATATATTTGGTCTTAGAGTCTGAGCACTCACCTGTGTCAGTAGTAGCCATTTTGCAGGAGATGGATAATGCTGCTTGGCTCTGGCACCTGAGTCACTGTTTTGAACCTACTAATACTTCTTCTGTTCTAATATAAAATGTAAATTACAGAGGTAAAACCTTAGGGAGTCCTGAGTTCCAGGTACTCAAATGTTAATGGGAACCTAGGAGAATACAGATGGCCAAATACTTCTGCATGTATATTATTTTCAATCTCAGTATATTTGGTCTGAAAAGAAAGTGCTTGTTTGGTTCACCTAATCCTAAAATCATGATTTGACTATTTGAATGGGAGATTTGCTTAACAATAGTGTATAATAAGATAGCATATATAAAATACTTTTACCCAGGAGTGAGTCTAATCTGATAGTCTATACTTTAGTAATAACTAACGTGTCAAGACAAGCTAGTAATTGCATAGGGAGCAGAGTGCTATGGAAATATTTTTCCCAAAAAGGCACTCTTCCAAAGAGAATGGCTTAATTGAACTTTACCAGTTTTGAATTTTTCTAGACATATGACTTGGAATGAACTACATAAACTCTTGGAAATTCCATATAGTCATCTACAGAAGGAGGATAATAAGTTCTCTTCCATAAGGTTAATTTGAGTTTCATTTCTAAAATAAATATGAGACACCATTTGTATCAAGTAAGTGTTAGGTACCTTCTTCCCTTTCTCTCTGCTTTAGCAAACAATTTTAATTTCTGATCTAACAGGTATCCTGAGAGAAGTTATTTTTTTTTCCAAGTGTTTCTTTTATCTTAATGCTGGGATATTATAACTAATAACCAAAACATAAGTATATTGAATCACTTTGTATATCAACTGATTAGGGAATAAGTGAGATGGTTTAATTACATAAATCTATTTTACTAGGAGTCTCCAAATCAGTATATGAAAGTCTGTATGAATTTTATATTCAAACAGGTATGTATTAATATCTACAGTCAATGAAGTGAAATAGCATAGGTAAAAAAGAAAAAGAAAAGTCAAAGGTTGCAAATTCTAGATAAGTTAAATAAAAAACAAAAGCAATATTCATGAGTAATAATGATATCAACAGCTTATCAAAAACAAGTTTTATTGATGAATTATTGAGTGATCTGCATTGTGCCTAAGAATTTCACTGCATGACTTTACTTAAATCAGTTCAGTTCAATTCAGTTCAGTCCCTCAGCCATATCTAACTATTTGCGACCCCATGAATTGCAGCACTCCAGGCCTCCCTGTCCATCACCATCTCCCGGAGTTTACCCAAACTCATGCCCATCTAGTCGGTGATGACATCCAACCATCTCATCCTCTGTCATCCCCTTCTCCTCCTGCTCCCAATCCCTCCCAGCATCAGGGCCTTTTCCAGTGAGTCAACTCTTCGCATGAGGTGGCCAAAGTATTGGAGTTTCAGCTTCAGCATCAATCCTTCCAATGAACACCCAGGACATATCTCCTTTTTAGGATGGACTGGTTGGTTCTCCTTGCAGTCCAAGGGACTCTCAAGAGTCTTGTCCAACACCACAGTTCAAAAGCATCAATGTTTTGGCGCTCAGCGTTCTGCACAGTCCAACTCTCATATCCATACATGACCCCTGGAAAAAACATAGCCTTGACTAGATGGAACTTTGTTGGCAAAGTAATGTCTCTGCTTTTTAATATGCGATCTAGGTTGGTCATAATTTTCCTTCCAAGGAGCAAGCGTCTTTTAATTTCATGGCTGCAATCACCATCTGCAGTGATCTTGGAGCCCAGAAAAATAAAGTCTGACACTGTTTGCACTGTTTCCCCATCTATTTGCCACGAAGTGATGGGACCGGATGCCATAATCTTAGTTTTCTGAATGTTGAGCTTTAAGCCAACTTTTTCACTGTCCTCTTTCACTTTCATCAAGGGACTTTTTAGTTCCTCTTCACTTTCTGCCATAAGGGTGGTGTCATCTGCATATCTGAGGTTATTGATATTTCTCCCGGCAATCTTGATTCCAGCTTGTGCTTCTTCCAGCCCAGCGTTTCTCATGACCTACTCTGCATATAAGTTAAATAAGCAGGGTGACAATATACAGCCTTGACGTACTCCTTCTCCTGTTTGGAACCAGTCTGTTGTTCCATGTCCAGCTCTAACTGTTGCTTCTTGACCTGCACACAGATTTCTCAAGAGGCAGGTCAGGTGGTCTGGTATTCCCATCTCTCTCAGAATTTTCCATAGTTTATTGTGATCCACACAGTCAAAGGCTTTGGCATTGTCAATAAAGCAGAAATAGATGTTTTTCTGGAACTCTTTTGCTTTTTTGATGATCTAGTGGATGTTGGCAATTGGATCTCTGGTTCCTCTGCCTTTTCTAAAACCATCTTGAACATCTGGAAGTTCATGGTTCACGTATTTCTGAAGACTGGTTTGGAGAATTTTGAGCATTACTTTACTAAACAACTTCAGTTACATGATGCAGCAGTGTCTTATACTTCACTGAAATCCTTGAAGTCTTTCACCTGCTTATATAGTTGTAATATATTTTTAGGTTTTTATGATATAGTAACATTTTTATTTTATTGAGGGAGAAAAAGATAAAATGAAACATTTATAGTAGTATAGAAATGAGAGTGTTAATAGCCTCGGTAGGGAAGCCAGAGGTCCCCAAGGGGCAGGAGGAAATAAAGTAGCAACTGCTAGTGGCATACTTTTTTTTTTTTTTTTCTTTCTTTCTTTCTTTTTTTTTCCTCTCTTCTAATCCTATGTTGACTGCATAGAGCTTCTCCATTTTGGCTGCAAATAATATAATCAATCTGATTTCAGTATTGACCATCTGGTAATGTCCATGTGTAGAGTCTTCTCTTGTGTTGTTGGAAGAGGGTGTTTGCTATGACCAGTGCATTCTCATGGCAAAACTCTGTTAGCCTTTGCCCTGCTTCATATTGTACTCCATGGCCAAATTTGCCTGTTATTCCAACTATCTCTTGACTTCTTATTTTTGTATTCCAGTCCCCTATAATGAAAAATGCATCTTTTTTGGGTGTTAGTTCTAGAAGGTCTTGTTGGTCTTCATAGAACCATTCAACTTCAGCTTCTTCAGCATTACTGGCCAAGGCATAGACGTGGATTACTGTGATATCGAATGGTTTGCCTTAGAAATGAACACAGTTCATTCCGTCATTTTTGAGGTTGCATTTAAGTACTGCATTTCAGACTCTTGTTGACTATGATGGTTACTCCGTTTCTTCTAAGGGATTTTTGCCCATAGTAATAGACATAATGGTCATCTGAGTTAAATTCACCCATTCCAGTACATTTTAGTTCCCAGATTCCTAAAATGTCAATGTTCACTCTTGCTGTCTCCTGTTTGACCACTTCCAATTTGCCTTGATTCCTGGACCTAACATTTCAGGTTCCTCTGCAATATTGCTCTTTACAGCAACAGACTTCCATCACCAGTCACATCCACAACTAGGTGTTGTTTTTGCTTTGGCTCCATCTGTTCATTCTTTCTGGAGTTATTTCCCAACTAAACTCCAGTAGCATATTAGGCACCTGCCAGCCTGGCGAGTTCATCTTTCAGTGTCCTATTTTTTTGCCTTTTCATACTGTTCATGGGGTTCTCAAGGCAAGAATACTGAAGTAGTTTGCCATTCCCTTTTCCAGTGGACCACGTTTTGTCAGAACTCTCCAACATGACCCATCTGTCTTGGGTGGCCCTATATGGCATGGCTCATAGTTTCATTGAGTTAGACAAGGCTGTGGTCCATGTGATCAGATTGGTTAGTTTTCGTGATTGTGGTTTTCATTCTGTCAGCCCTCTGATGGAGAATGATAAGAGGCTTATGGAAGTTTCCTGATGGGAGAGACTGAGGAGGAAACCGGGTCTTGTACTGATGAGGGGCCATGTTGAATAAATCTTTAATCCAATTTTCTGCTGATGGAAATTCTGCTGATGGGCTGTGTTCCCTCCCTATTGTTTGACCTGAGGCCAAGCTATGGTGGGTGTAATGAAGATAATCCTTCAAAAGGTCCCATGCAGGCACTGCTGCAATCAGTGCCCCCAACCCTGCAGCAAGCCACCACCAACCCACGCCTCTGTTGGAGACTCCTGGACACTCATAAGCAAGTCTGGGTCAGTCTGTTGTGGGGTCACTGCTCCTTTCTCCTGGGTCCTGATGCTCACAAGGTTTTGTTTGTGCCCTCCCAGAGACTGTTTCCCCAGTCCTCTGTAAGTTCAGGTGGTTCTGTGGGGGATTAATGGTGACCTCCTCCAAGAGGGCTTATGCCATACCCAGGTCTACTGCACCCAGAACCCCTGCCCCTGCCCCACAGCTGACCCATACCTCTGCAGGAGACACTCAAACACAGTTCTGGCTCAGTGTCTGTGGGATCTCTGGGTCCTGGTGTGCACAAGGTTTGTTTGAGCCCTCTGAGTGTCTCTGGAGGGTATGGGGTTTGATTTTAAATGTGATTTTGCACCTCCTACAGTCTTTCTGAGGCTTCTTCTCCGCCCTTGAATGAACTAAGATCATTGCATCCGGTCCCATCACTTCATGGCAAGTAGACTGGAAAACAATGGAAACAGTGACATACTTTATTTTCTCGGGCTCCAAAATCATTGCAGATGGTGATTGCAGCCATGAAATTAAAAGACGCTTGCTCCTTGGAAGAAAAGTTATGACCCACCTAGACAGCATATTAAAAAGCAGAGACATTACTTTGCCAACAAAGGTCCATCTATTCAAAGCTATGGTTTTCCAGTAGTCAGGCATGGATGTGAGAGTCAGACTATAAAGAAAGCTAAACACTGAAGAATTGATGCTTTTGCACTGTGGTGTTGGAGAAGACTCTTGAGAGTACCTTGAACTGCAAGGAGATTCAACCAATCAATCCTAAAGGAATTCAGTCCTGAATATTCATTGGAAGGACTGATGCTGAAGCTGAAACTCCAATACTTTGACCACCTGATTCGAAGAACTGACTCATTTGAAAAGACCCTGATGCTGGGAAAGATTGACGGTAGGAGGAAAATGGGATGTATCGCTCAAAATTCTGCAAGCCAGTCTACAGAAATACGTGAACCATGAACTTCCAGATGTTCAAGATGGTTTTAGAAAAGGCAGAGGAACCAGAGATCCAATTGCCAACATCCACTAGATCATCAAAAAAGCAAAAGAGTTCCAGAAAAACATCTATTTCTGCTTTATTGACAATGCCAAAGCCTTTGACTGTGTGGATCACAATAAACTATGGAAAATTCTGAGAGAGATGGGAATACCAGACCACCTGACCTGCCTCTTGAGAAATCTGTGTGCAGGTCAAGAAGCAACAGTTAGAGCTGGACATGGAACAACAGACTGGTTCCAAACAGGAGAAGGAGTACGTCAAGGCTGTATATTGTCACCCTGCTTATTTAACTTATATGCAGAGTAGGTCATGAGAAACGCTGGGCTGGAAGAAGCACAAGCTGGAATCAAGATTGCCGGGAGAAATATCAATAACCTCAGATATGCAGATGACACCACCCTTATGGCAGAAAGTGAAGAGGAACTAAAAAGTCCCTTGATGAAAGTGAAAGAGGACAGTGAAAAAGTTGGCTTAAAGCTCAACATTCAGAAAACTAAGATTATGGCATCCGGTCCCATCACTTCGTGGCAAATAGATGGGGAAACAGTGCAAACAGTGTCAGACTTTATTTTTCTGGGCTCCAAGATCACTGCAGATGGTGATTGCAGCCATGAAATTAAAAGACGCTTGCTCCTTGGAAGGAAAATTATGACCAACCTAGATCGCATATTAAAAAGCAGAGACATTACTTTGCCAACAAAGTTCCATCTAGTCAAGGCTATGTTTTTTCCAGGGGTCATGTATGGATATGAGAGTTGGACTGTGCAGAACGCTGAGCGCCAAAACATTGATGCTTTTGAACTGTGGTGTTGGACAAGACTCTTGAGAGTCCCTTGGACTGCAAGGAGAACCAACCAGTCCATCCTAAAAAGGAGATATGTCCTGGGTGTTCATTGGAAGGATTGATGCTGAAGCTGAAACTCCAATACTTTGGCCACCTCATGCGAAGAGTTGACTCACTGGAAAAGGCCCTGATGCTGGGAGGGATTGGGAGCAGGAGGAGAAGGGGATGACAGAGGATGAGATGGTTGGATGTCATCACCGACTAGATGGGCATGAGTTTGGGTAAACTCCGGGAGATGGTGATGGACAGGGAGGCCTGGAGTGCTGCAATTCATGGGGTCGCAGAGTAGTACAAGGATGAGGGACTGAACTGAACTGAACTGAACTGAATGACTGCATTTAACTGAATCCTGTGTTGTCGTGGCGACACCTGATTCTATCTGAACAACTTTATCTCAAAGCTTGAGCAAACCAATGTGTTTTTCTCATGGAAATGTTTTCTTAAGTTACGTTAATGAACTATGTATTTGCTTGGAATTCTGCCATTCTTGGAGACTCCTGTCAATTGTTTTATGGCTGGGGATGACTCACCTTGTGCCAAAGCTATCTCCAAATGCATGTTGTGGGTGAGGGGCCTGTTGCAACTCTCTCAGTTTTAAACTCTCTCATTTTCCTTTCTCTAATTAGCAACAGCTTACTAAAAATTAGCAAGGAGGCACTCTTTCTGTCCCCTTGTGATGTCCATGTCAGAACCTTTCACTATCTCTTTTATACTTTAATAAAACTTTATTACCCAAAAAGCTCTGAGTGATCAAGCCTTTTCTCTGGCCCTGGATGGAATCTCTCTCCTCTGGAGGCCACAAATCCCAGTGTCACACATGGCTAGTAGCAGCAATACTTCAATAACACTACCAATCAAATGCTTTACAAATGATCTAGGTAAATGCGTACAATATTATTTATCTGAGAAATGCACCCTGAAACTGAGAGCTTCCCAGGTGTTATTTTTAGCCCTTGGTGTTGCTAGAAACAGGTTGATATTTTCCTATTAAAATACACAATTTCATAGACACCCATGCAGTCACTATAAATATGGCCTGCTAATAATGCCAATTGACTAATATCTGGGCCTTTTGGATATGTTAAATTCCATGACAAAGCAAAATTATGGTTACAGGTGATATTAAAAGTGGTAATCAGCTGACTTTGGAATAGAGAATTTACCTAGATTATCTAAATAGGCAAAACTAATCTCAAGAGTCTATATAAGTAGAAGCAGGATGCAAATGTGTGAATCAAAGAAATGGTGGTGTGAGAATGATTCAACCCAATGTTGCTGGCTTTGGAGATAGAGAGAGAGGGTCATCAGCTAAGGAGTACATTAAGGATCTAGAAGTGGAAAGACAAGGAAACTATTTTCTCCCAGTGATTCCAGGAGAAATGCTGCCTGTCACCTCTTTAATTTTAGCTCTATAAAACCAATTTTATACCTTTGATCTTGCGAAGTGCAAGGCAATAATGTGTGCTAAATCATTAGGAATGTAATTATTTTATACAACAACAGGAGATTAATACCTTCAACATGAGAAACAGCAACTCTGTGACTACAACAGACCCAGGCAAAAACAAAATTCCTCCATAATCCTGTCTGAAAAGATACAATGGAAGCATTGTCCAAGCCACAGAGGATATCAACATGCCCTTTCTCTATGTAAAATAAATGGCTTTGACTTTGTTACCAATTACTGTTTGCCTTTGTCCAGTGTATCTGTTAGGGGAAGCACACTGACTGAAACTGCCCACCCTGGCCAGGCACCATTGTAACCATCTGCATGAGTTGTTTTACGGCAGGAGGTCCTGGTAAGGAACACGGAACTAATAAGCCACCACCAACTGGAAGAGTTCAGGAAAGGTCAAAAAGAGACACCATATGTACGGCCACCTCCCAGAATCCTTCTTGCTGACATCCATCTTGGCTGAACAAGGCGTGCACCAACAGGATGGACTCTGAGTCAGAAAGATTGGCTAAAGACAATACCATCACCATAAAACCCATGTGGCAGAGCAGTTCTCCTGGGTTACCTTACCCTACTGCTCTCCGCCTGGGCACCGCTTCCCAAGAAAATCTCTTACTTTGTCAGAACATGTGTCTCCTCAGACATTTCATTTCCAAGTATTAGACAAGAGCCCAGTTTCGGGCCCTGGAAGGCATCCACCGTCCTGTAACATACCTTCACTATAGACAAAATTTATTAAGATACCTAATCATAAAATTACTTCTGCTTCCAGACAACAGACAATCTGAGGAAAAGCATCACTTCTTAAACCCTCTCAAGACGACATAACGCAAACACAGTTTGTATAAATCCTCTCTAACACTGTCTTACTGATATGTCTTTTATTTCGCCCATAATGTGTAATTATTTGTAAAGGTTAGGATGGTAGGATGAATTTCATTGATGTTTAAAGAGGATAGGAACTTTACAGATAATTACTGGCCATAACGGAAAGACACTTCAACTTATTGCCCATTTACATTAAATTTTTTGGTATTTCTTATTACTGGAGTACTTTCACGCCCTGTGTATGAGGCATTTTATTTTGCAGCTTGGTTGTTGTTTCTTGTACTTTGATTTCTTTGTATATTTAAGCATATCTTTAATGAACTTATGCTCTATATTTTACTGCAATCCAATTTATCAAACATTTTCTCTATGCTTTGTGTGATTTTCACTTTCACTTTTCCCTATACCCAAGTTCTGAAGATATTTACTTTAATTATGTTTTTGAAGCTTTGTTTTGTGCTGTAAGCATTTGTATTTTTGACCATCTAGTTTATTTATAAGCTTGCATATGGTATGAAAAAATAGCCAAGTCTCTGTTTTTGTACTTTGATATCTAATCATTCCAGTAGTTTTCAATGAAAATAGTATACCTTCCTCACTACTCTATAGGAGGAACTTTGTCATAAGCTAATTATAAATTATAATAACTATACTAACCAAAACAATGTTTCTAATACTCTATTAAAACATGACTGTAATAAGCATGCCATAACATTTTATAATGATCTATTTTGTAGTGTATAGATAGGCTACTGAGAAGCAATCATATTTATTATACTAAGCTACCACAAAGCAATCACATTGCTGTTTCTTCATTATCAGTGTATGAATCATTATACCTTTAAAGAAATATAAATTTGCTCTTTACATTGTCTTTTCATTTTTGATGTCTACTGATAGTAAGAAGTTTATCATCTACAATATCTTGTATCATATAACTGACAGAGAAAATATTCATCTTTTAAACAGACAACATAAATTTATGGCATTGATAAATTCAATACAGTGCTATCAATATTCTTTCTCTTTCTTCTGATTTTCTCAATAACATTTTCTTTTCCCTAACTTAATTTATTGAAAAATTACAGTGTATAATACATATAATGTGCAAAATATATATTAATTGACTGATATTGATAAAGCTTCTAACCAACAGTAGGCTATTAATATTTAAATTTTTGGTTTGCCTAAAGTTATAAGTGGATATTAAACTGTAAAAGGACCACTGATCACCATAATTTTCAAATGTTAACACTAACAGATTCTTTAAAAATGTTAATTAAATATAGATACTGCAGTTTAGTAAATTTTATTAGAAACCTATTGAATTTACAGATGAATATAAGTAAAATGCTGAAAAATATTACAAAATTTTCATTGCAACAATGATAGATCAGGAATGCATTAGAAAAAAATTAAATATAAAGAAATTAAAAGTTGAAACTAACCATTGAATAGAGTCAGACAAGACTTAGCAATTGAACAATAAACCGTTAAACAAAAAAGACCCATGCTTCAGGAAGTTATCTGATAGTGGTGGTGGTGGTTATGTGTGTATGTGTGTTTGTGTGTGTGTATGCTCAGTCATGTCTACTCTTTAGTGACCCCATGAACTGTAAGGTCCCAGGCTTCTCTGTCTATGGGATTTTCCAGTCAAAAATACTGGGATAGGTTGCCATTTCCTCCTCCAGGGAATCTTCCCTACCCAGGGATCAAAACTGGTCTCCTGCATTGTGGGCAGAGTTTTTATCACTGAATCACCTGGGATGCACCAATTTGGTGAAACAGATACAAATTTGAAGTAATCTACATGGAGTATTATTTATGTTTATAAAGATTCTTTATAATCTACTGTTTATTCCCTAAGGTATGAATGTGTTTTTACCCTTCCTGTCTGATACTTCTTGAAGTGTACATTTGAACACCTATGTCAAAGATTTTTTGTATAAAACAAAAATGTTTCCTATATATAAGGGATTTCAAATAAGAAGCACAATGTCAAAGTTAATCATCATTTAAACACTTTGTTCTATTCTTTTAATACATTTAAAAATTAGTAAGAACATTTAACATGACCTAATTTATTAAGTATCCCAACCCAGGGATCAGACCCAGGTCTCCCACATTGCAGGCTGTTTCTTTACCAGCTGAGCCACCAGGGAAGCCCTCAAGTATCCACCAGTGTGTTGTTATCTATGGGCTCAAAGTTGTACATCAGTTGTCTAGATCTGGGCCTCCTTCTTCTGTTGCACCAATCTGATTTTGGTATAAATAATCTGGTGATGTCCGTGTATGGAGTCATCTCTTGTGTTCTTAAAGAGAAGGTTTGCAATGACCAGTGCATTCTCATAGCAAAACTCTGTTAGTCTTTGCTCTGCTTCATTTTGTACTCCAAGGCTGAACTTGCCTATTACTCTAGGTATCTAGCTCAATGTTACTAATCATCATGTAAATGAACATCAAAAGATCTATCACCTTGCATACTTTGGAGTGGCTATAATTTTTTTTTAATGCCTTTGCTAGGGAAAATAGCATGGAAAATGAAAACTAATATGTGATCTGGCAAACCCATTTTTTGTGAATTGATACAAAAGAATGGAAAACTGGGTCTCTGAGTGATATAATCACTTCCATTCCAATTGCTGTATTGTTCACAATATCCAAATTATGAAAAACCTAACTATACATCAATGGATGAATAAATATAGCAGTCAGTGAAAACAAGACCCTTATGATCATACAGTGAAAGTGACAAATAGATTTAAGGGATTATATCTGAGAGAGTGCCTGAAGAACTATGGACACAAGTTCATAAGGTTGTACAGGAGGTGGTTATCAAAACTATCCCCAAGGGGGGAAAAAAATGAAAAAAGACAAAATGGTTGCCTGAGGAGACCTTAAAAATAGCAGAGAAAAGACGACAAGTGGAAGGCAAAGGAGAAAAAGAAAGATATCTGAATGCAGAACTCCAAAGAATAGCAGGGAGATAAGAAAGCCTTCTTAAGTGAACAATGCCAAAAAAAAAAAAAAAAAGGAAAACAATAGAATGGGAAAGACTAGCGATCTCTTCAAGAAAATTAAAGATACCAAGGGAACATCTCATGGAAAGATGGGCACAAAAAAGGACAGAAATAGTATGGACCTGATAGAAACAGTAGATATTAAGAACCTGTGGGTGGAATACACAGAGGAACTGTACAAAAAGGTCTTAATGATAATAACCACGATAGTGTGTTCACTCATCTGGAACCAGACATCCTGGAACCTGAAGTCAAGTGGGCCTTAGGAAGCTACTACTAACAAAGTTAGTGGAGGTGATGGAATTACAGCTATTTTGAGTCCTAAAAGATGATGCTGTTAAAGTGCTGCACTCAATGTGCCAGCAAATTTGGAAAACTCACCAATGGCCACTGGAATATAATAGGTTCGCTTTCATTCAAATTTTAAAGAAGGGACAATGCCAAAAAAATGTTCAAACTACCACACAATTGCACTCATTTCACATGCTAACAAGGTAATGCTAAAAAAAAACCCTACAAACTAGGCTTCAACAGTATGTGAATCAGAGAACTTCCAGATACACAAGCTGGATTTAGAAAAGGCAGAGAAAACAGAGACTAAATTTCTAACATCCATGGGATTATAGAGAAAGTGAGGGACTTTTAGAAAAAAATAACTACCTCTGCTTCAGTGACTATGCTAAAGCCTTTGTGCGGATCATGACTAACTGTGGAATGTTCTTAAAGAGATGGGAATACCAGACCACCTTACTTGCCTCCTGAGAAACCTGTATACAGGTCAAGAAGCAACAGTTAGAACCAGACATGGAACAACTGACTGGATCAAATTGGGAAGGAATACATCAAGGCTGTATATTTTCACCTTGCTTATTTAACTTTATCTTCATTCAATGAAGATTAAGGCTGGATGAAACACAAGCCAGAATCAAGGTTGCCAAGAGAAATATTAATAACCTAAGATATTCAGATGCTACTACCTTATTGGAAGAAAATGAAGAGGAACTAACAAGCTTCTTGATGAACGTGAAAGAAGAGAAAAGTTAGGAAAAAGCTGGCTTAAAGCTCAGCATTCAAAAAACTAAGATCATGGTATCTGGTCCCATCATTGCATGCAAAATAGATAGGGATAAAATGGAAACAAATGGTGGATATTATTTATTTTTGCTCAAAAATCCCTTGGACAGTGACTGCAGCCATGAAATTTTCTCTCATTGGAAGAATAGCTATGACAAACCTAAACAGTGTATTAAAAAGCAGAGACAGCACTTTGTAGACAATGGTCTGTATAGTCAAACTATGGTTTTTCCAGTAGGAGGGTAGGAATGTGAGAGTTGGATCATAAAGAAGGCTGAGCTCCAAAGAATTGATGTTTTTGAACTGTGGTGCTGGAGAAGACTCTTGAGAGTCCCTTGGACTGCAAGGAGATCAAACCAGCCAATCCTAAAGAAAATCAACCCTGAATATCCATTGAAACGACTGATCTTGAAGCTGAAGCTCCTATACTTTGGCCACCTAATGCAAACAGCCAATTCATTGGAAAAGACCCTGATGATGGGAAAAACTGAGGGCAGGTGAAGATGGAACAATAGAGAATGAGATGGTCGAATGGCACCGTCAACTCAGTGGACATGATTTTGAGCAAACTCCAGGAGATAGTGAAGGATAAGGAAGCCTGGCATGCTACAATCCATGGGGTCACAAAGCATTGAACACGACTGAGTGATTGAACAACAACACCATTTCCTCACTGTGTAAACTTGATACTCTTGTAGAAGATTAGTTGAGTATTTATATATGTGGATTTGCATCAGAACTGTCTATATGATTCTATTGTTCTATATATCTTCCTTTGTTTCAGTTCCACAAGGTTTAAGTATTGTAGTTTTAAACATATTTTGAACTAAGGACATATGTTGCTTTGAATCTGCTTTTCTAGATTATTTGGGCTATGTTAACTTTTTTGATGGTTCCACATAAATTTTGGATTTAGTGTGGCTTGTTGCTCAGTCATGTGCAACTCTTTGTGACCCCATGGACTGTAGCCTGCTTGGCTCCTCTGCCCATGTAAATTTTCCTGGCAAGAATACTGGAGTGGGTTGCCATTTCCTACCCCAGATGATCTTCCCAAGCCAGGGATAGAATCAATATCCCTGAGTCTCCTACATTGACAAGAGGATTCTTTACCACTAGCAGCACCTAGGAAGCCCTGAATTTTGGAATTATTTTTACTTGTTGCTTTTTGTTTCTATAAGAAATACTATTAGAGTTTTGATAGGGAATGCACTGAATTTATAAATAAACTTGGGTGTTGAGGATGTATTAACAATTTTAATCTTTTGATTATTAAAGTCCAAATGTGGGCATTATTTTTGTATTATATTTCTAATTTTTAAATTTGTTTTTGTTTTGCCCAGCTTCTCTGATCAATGTTATTAAACCTTTCACTTCCTTGGGGAAGTTTATTCCCAAGAATTTTATTTTTTGGCTATTATAAATAAATTTTTCCAATTTATTTTTATAAAGTTTACATATATATATATATATATATATATATATATATTTGGGCTTCCCTGGTGACTTAGTCTGTAAAGAATCTGCCTGCAATGCAGGAAACCTGGGTTCTAGCCCTGTATTGGAAAGATCAATCACCTGGAGGAGGTCATGGCAACCCACTCCTGTATTCTTGCCTGGAGAATCCCCATGGACAGAGGAGCCTGGCAGGCAGCAGTCCATAGGGTCACAAAGAGTCGGACATTGAGCAACTAAGCACTATTGCATTTGTATTATGTTGTTTTACAACTTTGCTCACTTGGTTTCTTGATTTTTATTATGTTTTTTGGAAGTGCTTAAGTGATTTTTATATACAAGTTCATGTCACCTGCAAATAGACAAAATTTTACTCCTTTGTTCTTGGTTTGGATAATGTATTTATTTATCTATTTATTTATTTAGCTTTTTTGTTCTGGCAAATGATTTTTATTTCTATGTTTCATAGATGTGGTAAAACTGAGAACTCCTACCTTGCTCCTGATTTTATTGGTATTGCTCAGTATGAGGTTAGTTGTGGGTTTTTCTTATATGACATTTATTTTGTTCAGATAAATTCCTCTGAATTTCTAGTATGTACATAAATACTAGAAATTAGTACATAAATTCTAGTATGTTGAGAATGTTTATCATCAGTGTTGAATTTTTCAAACCCTGTTCCTGCATTTATTTAAAACACCATGTGATTTTATTCTTTATTCTCTTAATGTGGTATATCACATTGATTGATTTTTCATGTGTTTAACCATTCTTGGATCTCAAGGATAAATTCTCTTTATTCATTGTGTAAGATTCTTTCGGTGTGGAGATGAAATCAATGATCCAGTATTTTCTTGAGAATTTTTGCAACTTTGTATATGATGGATATTTTTCTGCACTTTTGTTTTCTTGTGGTATCTTTTTCTGACTTTGTGAGAAGATAATACTGACCCTATAAAAGGAGTGTGGAAATGACTTTTTTTTTTTTCCCCATCAGCTTTTTGGAAAGGTTTGATAAGGACTGACATTATTTCTTTGAGTAATTAATAGGCTCACCAGGGAAACCATCATGTCTTTGCCTTTTATTTGTTTGAAGGCTCTTGATTGCTGATTCAATGTCCTCATAAATTATAGGTTTATTCAGATTTTCTATTTCTTCCTGGTTCAGTTTTTATAAGTTGTATGTTTCCAGGAATTTACATACTTCTTCTAAGTCATCAGTGTCATTGATATACCAAGATTCATGTTGTTATCTTTCTTCTTTCATTTCATATATGTCTGTTAGATATATTTGGTTTCTGGTGTTATTTAAGTCCACAGTTTCTTTCTTTGATTCTCTATCTGTATTACCTATTTGGATATGTACAAATATTATTTTATTATTCTTTCTCTTTCATGTAACTGTATGGATATATTATATCTTGTTATCACAAAGCATACATAAAATATGTATAGTTATAATGGCCTAATTTAGGGTGATAACAATTTCATTTAACTTGCATACAAAACCTTTTACTTTTTCTTACTGTACATATTTTATAGTACAAATGTCATAATCTGCATCTATATTATTTCTCTATTAACATAACTGTAACTGTGTTTTTTAATCCTTGTTTTTTTGACTTTTATACTAGAAGTAAAGATAAGTTATCCTCCACTGTTAATGTGGTAGTCTATATTTCTCTATATCTTTTCTATATCTTTACCTTTTTTAGTGGAATTTAATATTTTATGCTATTTTCTTGCTTTGTTAACATCTTTCATTGCAACTTGAAAGTTCCTTTAGCACTTCTTGTAAAACAATCCCACTGGCTATTAACTCCCTCAATCATATTGATGTGGGAAAACCTTCACTTCTCTCTGTTGATATCTATCAACAGTTTTGAAACGTAAAGTATTCTTGTATGAATAATTTTTCTTTTAGTCATTCAAATATGACTCCATATCTTTCCAAACTGCAAGGCTTCTGCTAAAATTTCACTGATAATCTTATGGGTAGTTTTTGTTTCTTTATAGTTGATGGGTTACTTTTCTCTTGTCAAAATTTTATTTTTTGCCTTTTATTGACAGTATAATTGCAGTTTTTGTCAATGTGAGTAACTTCAGATTTCTCTCATATGATGCCCTTTGTATTTCCTGGATCTGTATTACAAGATATGGAAAATTTTTTATACACTATTATCTTTGAATAAGTTTCCTGCCCCATTTTGTCTCTATTCCCCTTCTAATAACTTCCATATTTATAGTTGGAATTTTTCTTTCTTTTTTTTTGCTGGCTCTGTGGGCTTCCCTGGTAGCTCAGATGGTAAAAGCGTCTGCCTACAATGTGGGAAAACCCAGGTTCGATCCCTGGGTCGGGAAGATCCCCTGGAGAAGGAAATGGCAACCCACTCCAGTATTCTTGCCTGGAAAATCCCATGGACTGAGGATCCTGGTAGGCTACAGTCCTTGGGGGTCGCAAAGAGTCAGACACGACAGAGCGACTTCACTTCACTTCAAGTCCCTCAAGCTATCTTTTTTGTTTTGTTTTGTTTTTTTTTTTTTTTTTTTTGAGGCGACATTACTGTTTATTTACTTTAGCTCATGTGCAATTTCACATCTCATAGACACAATTTACAAAGTTTTCCTGTGTGAAATGAGGATTTCTGTATCCATATTTATTTTGATTTGCCTGATTTATATATATTTTTTTTCACTTGAATAAGACTATAAGTGACTTAGACTACACATCAGTTAATTCAGTTTAAATTGGCAGCTTACAAGGGCAGGGGGCTTGTAGGCAGCCTGGTAGCTGACTGCTTGGCAAGAGCAAAATAAATGTTTGGCAACATTGATTCTGCTCATAACTGAAGAAAAAATGTAAGTAGAACAATAATAATAAAAATGAGAGATTTTGTAGCAACATATTTCTATTTAGTTTATGTCTACTTAATATTCAGCTGCTTTTGGGAAACAGCAGTAACAACTGTCTAGAACACATAGGATATTCATGGTGACCAGATCTAGAAGAACAGATCATACTTGTCTCAGAAGGTTATTGGAAATTTCTATCCAAAGCTGGAAGTGACAGCTGACAGATTTTATTCTATTATTTGCAACAATGAAAAAGAATACATTTTGTCTCCTGGTATGTACTTTGTCAAGGGAAAAATAGTATCTTCCAAATGGACTATTGTTTTTAAGTTCCCATTATCTTAAAAGCTGCTTTGTATCCATTTAAACATTATAAAAAGCAGCACAATACATTTGAAATTACAAATTTCTTTGCTTTGATAGGATATATGAAAGTACTTTTCACATATTGAGGTAGGTATGGGGATATTATTCTGCCTTATCATGAGTTAACTCCTATTTTGTGCTGACCGAAACAGCCAATTTATAGACTATCAAACATTGTACATCTAATTTAATCATTAAAGAAAAGGATGTGTTTACCAGAAGTGAAGAAATGTGCATCCTAAAAATAAAGATTAAACCCCTTCTTTCCTGAGGCACCACTGCTAGTACTCTTCCTCCCCAAGTGTCAAGACCATCTTGACTCGCTGTGTACATGCTGGTCCATTTTTTTCCCTGAAACTTGAATGAATATTTCCCTAACTTGTTTAATGCTCCTTGCTCTAAGACATAAAGCTGTGCTGAAAATCATGACCCTCTGAAGCAGATCCATCCTCAGAAATATCTGAGAGTCTGTCTTCTGGGCTGTAGTCCTCAGTTTGGCTCAAAATTGTTTTCTATTCCTATTATAAATTGTCTATTGATTATTTTATTGACAGATATGTGGACAAGAAGGTAGCAATCTCCCTATATCTCATTTTTCCTACATTAAAAACAACAACCATAATAGAGTTTAGGTTTAGATTTTATTTTCTATTTTGTTTTTGAATAAATTTATGTTGTTAAAAGACACGAATTATCAGAGATGGAAAATTCTTAGCCAAAAATACAAGAAAATAAAACAAGTTCCTTTAGATGAACTTAAATGCCATAAAAAAATAAAGCTATTTTATGTCACTAAGGTGACATAAAAACCTAAATTTGTGAATATGTACATACTATGGAATATTTATATCTTTAGAAATTATAAAATAAAAGTAGTTGATGTTGCAGATAGAGTCTGTATAAAGTATGGGTGCTGGAGAACTAGGAGAGTGAATAAGAGGAAAATCTGAAGGCAGCCAAATATTAACTTCTATTTGATATAGTTTTAAATACTTCAAAGTTGTGATATTTGAAAAAATTATAAAATCTTAACTTTATATGCATAAGAATATCATGATGTTCATTAAAGCATTATTCATGCTTCAGAGAGGTCTGCTTATCGTTCTGAGCACTTCTTCAAACACTAAACCTATGCCTGGATTGACTAATCAAGAACTGAGTACCCATTCTTCTGTGTTAATTTTCATTCTAAGGATAATACAAGGTTTTTCTATTCAACTGTGACCTCTCTAGGTTTAGTTAGGGCCCTCTGAGCTCTCTAAAAATAAGGGAAGAACAGGTCCTTTTTTCTTATTGGTTATTCCCCAGCCACCTTCAAAGATATAAATTTTCCAGGAGATTGTGGCATACGAGGAGATTTCCTCAAGTTTGCAAGAGAGATTGTTAGCATGTGATGACAAAGAAACTGACAATAAATTATCTGAGTTAATGGAGATTGTGTGTGCTTTTAATACTCATTAAATTTTAGAAATAGGTATTTAACATTCAAGTTGACTTAAATATTAAACAAGAGAAAAAATAGATGAGCTTCTAGAAGCTATAGACTACTTCATCACTGTAATAATATCACAACAATATTTAATTAATTTTACATGGTCAGCCATTTCTTTTAACCCTGGATATGCCAGAAAGTACAAACAAAATTGATGGATAATAAATGAAGACTTTTAAAATATTTCTGGCTGTAATGTTTATTGTAAATGAAATTATTACCAAATAGATTCAGTTGAATTTTTTAATTATAATTTTGTATTATATGTTTATCAACAATGTGGCATATATATCCCAAGGAAAAATGTAGCTGCTGATTTTAGATGAATTCAAAAACTCTTTGACAACTACCACTAAACTGGAAAATTTGACTTACAACCCAAAAGAGAAATCTATTAAGTTTTAGTTTTGCTATTGTTTAATTGCTTTCCCCAAAACCAGTCATCCCTAAAATGTTTTTTCACCAAAGTCTTGTTCCATATTTTCACAAATTTTATATTTAATAAATAGTGTATGTGTAGATATACAAATGCATGGGGAGAGAGACACGTAACTATCTATTATCTATCTATCTAATGTAACCTCCAGAGAAATAGCTTTACCATCTTGGACTGTTGATTTCAACAGTAAAGAGCACAGGTGTTATAGTTTTTCCTGCATGATCACTTATGAGGTGAAATGTCTGCATATGCAATCACTTGTGGTTTAACAATTTTGCTTAGTTTTATTCATAAAAAGTGAAAAAGTGAAAGAAAGTTACTCAGTTGTCTCTGACTCTTTGAGACTCCATGGACTATATAGTCCACCAGGCTGCTCTATACATGCAATTCTCCAGGCAAGAACACTGGAGTGAGCTGCCAATCCCTTCTTCAGGGGATCTTTCTGAACCAGAGCTCAAACCCAGGAATCCTACATCACAGGCAGATTCTTTACCAACTGTGCCACATGAGAAGTTTTTTAGTTAGTTTGTTTTTTATTTCAATAGGAAGGTAATTGCTTTACAATATTATGGTGGTTTTTGCCATACATTGACATGAATCAGCCATGGGTGTACCTGCGTTCCCCACTGTGAACACCCCTCTCACATCCCTCCCTGCCCCATCTCTCTGGGTTGTCTCGGTGCACTGGCTTTGAGTGCCCCGTTTCATTCATCAAACTTGGACTGGTCATCTCTTTCACATATGGTAATATACATGTTTCAATGCTATTCTCTCAAATCATCCCACCTTCGCCTTCTCCCACAGAGTCCAAAAGTCTGCTCTTTATATATGTGTCTCTTTTGCTGTCCAGCATATAGGGTCGTCATTACCATCTTTCTAAATTCCGTAAAAATGCATTAATATTCTGTATTGGTGCTTTTCTTTCTGACTTACTTCACTGTGTAATAGGCTCCAGTTTCATCCACCTCATTAGAACAGATTCAAATGCCTTCTTTTTAATAGCTGAGTAATATTCCATTGTGCATATGTACTGCAACTTTCTTATCCATTCGTCTGCTGATGGACATCTAGGTTGCTTCCATGTCCTAGCTATTGTAAACAGTGTTTTTGATGAACACTGGGGTACACATGTCCCTTTCAATTCTGGTTTTCTCAGTGTGTATGCCCAGCAGTGGGATTGCTGGGTTGTATGGCAGTTTTTTTTTTTTTTTTTTTAAGAAATCGCCATAATGTTATCCATAGTGGCTGTACTAGTTTGCATTCCCACCAACAGGGTAAGAGAGTTCCCTTTTATCCACACCTTCTCCAGCATTTATTTCTTTGTAGACTTTTTGATGGCAGCCATTCTGATCAGCATGACTGTACCTGATTGTACCTCATTATGATTTTGATTGACAATCTCTGATAATGAGTAATGTTGAGCATCTTTTCATGTATTTGTTAGCCACCTGTATATCTTCTTTGGAGAAATGTCTGTTTAGTTCTTTGGCCCATTTTTTGATTGGGTTGTTTATTTTTCTGGTATTGAGATGCATGAACTGCTTGTATATTTTTGAAATTAATTCTTTGTCAGTTGCTTTGTTTGCTGTTATTTTCTCCCATTCTGAAGGCTGTCTTTTCACCTTGCTTATAGTTTCATTTATCGTGCAAGCTTAATTAGCTAATTAGTTTAATTAGGTCCCACTTGTTTACTTTTGCTTTTATTTCCATTACTCTGGGAGGTTGGTCATAGAGGATCTTGCTGTGATTTATGTCAGAGAGTGTTTTGCCTATGTTTTCCTCTAGGAGTTTTATAGTTTCTGGTCCTACATTTAGATCTTTAATCCATTTTGAGTTTATTTTTGTGTATGGCATTAGAAAGTGTTCTAGTTTAATTCTTTTACATTTGGTTGACCAGTTTTCCCAGCACCACTTGTTAAAGAGATTATCTTTTCTCCATTGTATATTTGTGCCTCCTTTGTCAAAGATAAGGTGCCCATAAGTGCATGGATTTGTCTCTGGGCTTTCTAGTTTGCTCCATTGATTTTTATGTCTGTCTTTTGCCAGTACCATACTGTCTTGATGACTGTGAAAAGTGAAGTAGCTCAGTCGTGTCCAACTCTTTGCTACCCCAGGACTGTAGCCTACCAGGTTCCTCCATCCATGGGATTTTCCAGGCAAGAGTACTGAAGTCGGTTTCAGTTTCCTTCTCCAGGGGATCTTCCCCATCCACGGATCAAACCCAGGTCTCCCATGTAGTAGGCAGACACTTTACCATCTGAGCCACCAGGGAAGTTCTCTTGATGACTGTAGCTTTGTATTATAGTCTGAAATCAGGCAGGTTGATGCTTCCAGTTCCATTCTTCTTTATCAAGATTGGTTTGGCTATTTGAGGGTTTTTTTGTATTTCCATACAAATTGTGAAATTATTTGCTCTAGTTCTGTGAAAAATACCATTGGTAGCTTGATAAGGATTGCATTGAATCTATAGAACACTTTGAGTAGTATACTCATTTTCACTATATTGATTCTTCAAATCCGTTAGTATGGTATATTTCTCCATCTATTTGTGTCATCTTTGATTTCTTTCATCAATGTTTTATACTTTTCTATATATAGGTCTTTTGTTTCTTTAGGTAGATTTATTCCTAAGTATTTTATTCTTTCATCAAAATGGTGAATGGAATTGTTTCCTTAATTCTCTTTCTGTTTTTCCATTGTTGCTGTATAGGAATGCAAGGGATTTCTGTGTATTAATTTTATATCCTTCAAATTTACTATATTCATTGATTAGCTCTAGTAATTTTCTGATGGAGTCTTTAAGGTTTTCTATGTAGAAGATCATGTCATCTGCAAACAGTGAGAGTTTTACTTCTTCTTTTCCAATCTGGATTCCTTTTATTTCTTTTTCTTCTATGACTGCTGTAGCTTAGTTCTTCCAGAACTAAGTTGAATAGTAGTGGTGGGAGTGGGCATCCTTGTCTTGTACCTGACTTTAGGGGAAATGCTTTCAATTTTTCACCATTGAGGATAATGTTTGCTGTGGGTTTATCATACATGGCTTTTATTATGTTGAGGTATGTTCTTTCTATGCCTGCTTTTGGGAGAGTTTTTATCATAGATGGGTGTTGAATTTTGTCAAAGGCTTTCTCTGAATCTATTGAGATAATCACATGGTTTTTAATCTTTCAATTTGTTAATGTGGTGTATCACATTGATCAATTTATTAATAGTAAAGAATTCTTGCATCCCTGGGATAAAGCCCACTTGGTCATGATGTATGGTCTTTTTAATATGTTGTTGGATTCTGTTTGCTAGAATTTTGTTGAGGGTTTTTACATCTATGTTCATCAGTGATATTGGCCTGTAGTTTTCTTTTTTGTGGCATCTTTGTCTGGTTTTGATATCAGGGTGACGGTGGCCTCATAGAATGAGTTTGGGAGTTTACCTTCCTTTGCAATTTTCTGGAAGTTTGAGTAGGATAAGTGTTAGCTGTTCTCTAAAGTTTTGGTAGAATTCATGTGTGAAGCCAACTGGTCCTGGGTTTTTGCTTGTTGGAAGATTTTTTATTACAGTTTCTATTTCTATGCTTGTGATGGGTCTTTTGAGATTTTCTATTTCTTCCTGGTTCAGTTTTGAAGGGTTATACTTTTCTAACAATTCGTTCCTTTCTTCCAACTTGTCCATTTTATTGGCATACAGTTGATGATACTAGTCTCTTAAGATCCTTTGTATTTCTGTGTTGTCTGTTGTGATTTCTATGTTTTCATTTCTAATTTTGTTGATTTGATTCTTCTCCCTTTTATTCTTGGTGAGTGTGGCTAATGGTTTGTCTATTTTATTGATCTTCTCAAGGAGCCAGCTTTTAGTTTTGTTGACTTTTCCTATAGTCTCCCTTGTTTATTTTTCATTTATTACTGCTCTAAATTTTATGATTTATTTCCTTTTACTAACCCTGGGGTTCTTAATTTCTTCTTCTTTTTAGTTGATTTAGGTGTAAAATTAGGTTATTATTTGATTTTTCTCTTGTTTCTTGAGGTAGGCTTGTATTGCTATGAACCTTCCCCTTAACACTGCTTTTACTGAATCCCATAGGTTTTGGGTTCTCATGTTTTCCTTTTCATTTACTTCTATGGATATTTTTATTTCCTTTTTGATTTCTTCCAAGATCTGTTGGTCCTTCAGAAGCAACTTGTTCAGCCTCCATATGTTTGTATTTTTAATAGCTTTTTTCCTGTTGTTGACATCTAATCTTACTGCATTGTGGTTAGAAAAGATGCTTGAAATGATTTCATTTTTTTGGATTTACCAAGGCTAGATTTATGGCCCAGGATGTGATCTATCCTGTGTGTTCTGTGTGTACTTGAGACAAAGGTGAAATTCAATGTTTGGGGTGAAATTTCCTATAGATATCAATTAGGTCTAACTAGTTCATTGTATCATTTAAAGTTCGTGTTTCCTTGCTAATTTTCTGTTTGATTTATCTATCCATAGGTGTGAGTGGGGTAATAAATTCTCCCAATATTATTGTGCTACTGTTAATTTCCCCTTCATACTTGTTAGCATTTGCCTTATGTATTGAGGTGTTCTTATGTTGGGTGCATATATATTTATAATTGTTGTATCTTCTTGGATTGATCCTAGATCATGATGTAGTGTCCTTCTTTGTCTTTTTTCATGGCCTTTATTTCAAAGTCTATTTTTTCCGATATGAGTGTTGTTACTCCTGCTTTCTTTTGGTCTCTATTTCCATGAAATATCTTTACCCAGCCCTTCACTTTCAGTCTCTGTGTGTCCCTAGTTTGAGGTGGGTCTCTTGTAGACAGCATATATAGGGGTCTTGTTTTTGTATCCATTCAGCCAGTCTTTGTCTTTTGGTTGGGGCATTCAACCCATTTACATTTAAGATAATTATTGATAAGTATGATCCCATTGCCATTTACTTTGTTGTTTTGTGTTCGAGGTTATAAACCTTTTCTGTATTTCCAGTCTAGAGAAGATCCTTTAGTATTTGTTGAAGAGCTGGTTTGGTGGTGCTGAATTCTCTCAGCTTTTGCTTGTCTGTAAAACTTTTGATTTCTCCTTCATATTTGAATGAAATCCTTGCTGGGTATAGTAATCTGGGTTGTAGGATTTTTTTCTTTCACTTTAATTATGGCCTGCCATTCCCTTCTGGACTGAAGAGTTTCTATTGAATGATCATCTGTTATCCTTATGGGGATCCCCTTATGTGTTATTTGTTTCTTTCCCTTGTGGCTTTTAATATTTTCTCTTTGTGTTTGATCTTTGTTAATTTGATTAATATGTGTCTTGGAGTGTTTTGCCTTGGGTTTACCCTGTTTGGGACTCTCTGGGTTTCTTGTACTTGGGTGGCTATTTCCTTCCCCATTTTAGGGAAGTTTTCAACTATTATTTCCTCAAGTATTTTCTCATGCCCTTTCTTTTTGTCTTCTCCTTCTGGGACTCCTATGATTTGAATGTTGGGGTGTTTAACATTGCCCCAGAGGTGTCTGTGATTATCCTCATTTCTTTTAATTGTTTTTCCTTTTTTCCCCTCTGCTTCATTTATTTCCATCATTCTATCTTCCACCTCACATATCCTATCTTCTCCCTCAGTTATTCTACTGTTGGTTCACTCCAGAGTGCGTTTGATATCATTTATTGCATTATTCATTATTGACTGACTCTTCTTTATTTCTTCTAGGCCCTTGTTAAACATTTCTTGTATCTTCGCAATCCTGTCTCTGGTCTATTTATCTGTAACTCCATTTTGTTTTCAAGATTTTGGATCATCTGTACTATCATTATTCTGAATTATTATTCAGGTAAACTACCTATCTCCTCCTCTTTTGTTTGGTTTGGTGGGCATTTATCATATTTCTTTACCTGCCAAATATTTCTCTGCCTTTTCATTTTGTTTAGATTGCTGTGTTTGGGGTGCCCTTTCTGTAGGCTTGAAGTTCATGATTTCTCTTTATTGTGGAGCCTGCTCCCTGTGGGTGGGGTTGGATTAGTGGCTTGTCAAGGTTTCCTGGCTAAGGGAGCTTGTATCTGTGTTCTGGTGTGTGGAGCTGGATCTCTTCTCTTTGAAGTTCAATGAAGTGAACAGTAGTGAATTTTATGGTGGCTAGGAACTAACACCCAAAAAAGATGTTCTTTTCATTATAGGGGACTGGAATGCAAGGAAATGTAGGAAATAAAAAAGCACCTGGGGTAACAGGGAAATTTGGCCTTGGAGTACAGAATGAAACAGGGCAAAGGCTAATAGAGTTTTGCCAAGAGAATGCACTGGTCATAGCAAACACCCTCTTCCAACAACACAAGAGATGACTCTACACATGGACATCACCAGATGGCCAACACCAAAATCAGATTGATTACTATATTTGCAGTCAAAGATGAAGAAGCTCTATACAGTCAGCAAAAACAAGATTGGGAGCTGACTGTGGCTCAGATCATGAACTTCTTATTGCCAAATTCAGGCTGAAATTGAAGAAAGTGGAGAAAACCACTAGGCCATTCAGGTATGACCTAAATCAAATCCCTTATGATTATACAGTGGAAGTGAGAAATAGGTTTGCGGGACTAGATCTGATAGACAGAGTACCTGATGAACTATGGACGGAGGTTCATGACATTGTACAGGAGACAGGGATCAAGACCATCCCCAAGAAAAAGAAATGCAAAAAAGCAAAATGGTTGTCTGAGGAGGCCTTACAAATAGCTGTGAAAAGAAGGGAAGTGAAAAGCAAAGGAGAAAAGGAAAGACATACCCACTTGAAGGCAGAGTTCAAAAGAATAGCAAGGAGAGAAAAGGAAGCCTTTCTCAGTGATGAATGCAAAATAGAGGAAAACAATTGAATGGGAAAGACTAGAGATCTCTTCAAGAAAATTAGAGATACCAAGGGAACATTTCACGTGAAGATGGGCTCAATAAAGGACAGAAATGGTATGGACCTAACAGAAGCAGAAGATATTAAGAAAAGGTGGCAAGAATACACAGAAAAACTGTACAAAAAAGATCTTCATGACCCAGATAATTATGATGATGTGATCACTTACCAATAGCCAGACATCCTGAAATGTAAAGTCAAATGGACCTTAGGAAACATCGCTATGAACAAAGCTAGTGGAGGTGATGGAATTCCAGTTGAGCTATTTAAAACATGATGCTGTGAAAGTGCTTCACTCAATATGTCAGCAAATTTGGAAAACTCAGCAGAGGCCACAGGACTGGAAAAGGTCAGTTTTCATTCCAATCCCAAAGAAAGGCAATGCCAAAGAATGCTCAAACTACCACACAATTGCCCTCATCTCACATGCTTGCAAAGTAATGCTCAAAATTCTCCAAGCCAGGCTTCAACGGTACATGAACCATGAACTTCCAGATGTTCAAGCTGGTTTTAGAAAAGGTAGAGGAACCAGAAATCAAATTGCCAACATCTGCTGGATCATTGAAAAAGCAAGAGAGTTCCAGAAAAACATCTACTTCTGCTTTTTTGACTATGCCAAAGCCTTTGACTGTGTGGATCACAATAAACTGTGGAAAATTCTGAAAGAGATGGGAATACCAGACCACCTGACCTGCCTCTTAGAAATCTATATGCAGGTTAGGAAGCAACAGTTAGAACTAAACATGGACCAACAGACTGGTTCTAATTAGGAAAAGGAGTATGTCAAGGCTGTATATTGTCACCCTGCTTATTTAACTTATGTGCAAAGTACATCATGAGAAATGCTGGGCTGGAAGAAGCACAACCTGGAATCAAGATCACCAGGAGAAATGTCAATAACCTAAAGTATGCAAATGACACCACCCTTATGGCAGAAAGCGAAGAGGAACTAAAAAGTCCCTTGATGAAAGTGAAAGAGGAGAGTGGAAAAGTTGGCTTAAAGCTCAACATTCAGAAAACTAAGATCATGGCATCTGGTCCCATCACTTCTTGGCAAATAGTTGGGGAAATAGTGGAAACAGTGGCTGACTTTATTTTATTTTATTTTATTTTATTGGGCTCCTAGATCACTGCAGATGGTGATTGCACCCACAAAATTAAAAGACACTTACTCCTTGGAAGGAAAGTTATGACCAACCTAGACAGCATATTAAAAAGCAGAGACATTACTTTGTCATCAAAGTCTGTGAAGTCAAGGTTATGGTTTTTCTAGTAGTCGTGTATGGGTGTGAGAGTTGGATTATAAAGAAAGCTGAACACTGAAGAATTGATGCTTTTGAACTGTGGTGTTGGAGAAGACTCTTGAGAGTCCCTTGGACTGTAAGGAGATCCAACCAGTCCATCCTAAAGGAGATCATTCTGGGTGTTCATTGGAAGTAGTGGTGTTGAAGGTGAAACTCCAGTACTTTGGCCACGTGATGCAAAGTCCTGACTCATTTTAAAAGACCCTGATGCTGGGAAAGATTGGGGGCAGTAGGAGAAGGGGACAACAGAGGATGAGATGGTTGGATGGCATCACTAACTCGATGGACATGAGTTTGGGTAGACTCCAGGAGTTGGTGATGAACAGGGAGGCCTGGCATGCTGCGATTCATGGGGTCGCAAAGAGTCGGACACAACTGAGTGACTGAACTAACTGGATGTGTTTGACATGGCTTTGGGCAGCCTGTCTTTCAATGCTCAGGACTGTGTTCCTGCTTTGCTGGAGAATTAGCATGGTATGTCTTGCTCTGGAACTGTTGGCTCTTGGGTGGAGCTTGGTTTCAGTGTAGCTATAGAGACTTCTGGGTGAGCTCTTGTTTATTAATGTTCTCTGGAATCAGGAGTTCTCTGATGTTCTCAAGTTTTGGAATTAAGCCTCCTGCCTCTGGCTTTCAGTTTTGTTCTTACAGTATCCTCAAGACTTCTCCATGTATACAGCACTGATGATAAAACATCTAGGTTAGCGATGAAACAATTCTTTGTAGCGAGGGACACCCAAAGAGGTTCACAGAGTTACATGGAGAACAGAAGAGGGAGGAGGGAGATAGGGGTGACTAGAAGGAGAAGAGGGGTACTGAAAAGAGGAGAGAACAATCTAGTCAGTAATAATTTCCCTCAGTGTCCTCCACAGCCCAGAACACCCAGAGAGATTCAGAGTCAAGTAGAGAAGAGAAGGGGGAGGGAGGAAATAGAGGCTTCTGAGGGAGAGACAAAAGGGGAGAGAGCAATCAAGCCAGTAATCACACTCCTATGTGAAAATGGATACTGAAGATTAGATTCTTAAAGGTACAAAATTGATAACAAATACCAAAAAGAAAGATTAAAAATCTAGAGTAGTGGTTAGACTCACAAAAATACAACATTAAAAATACAAAACAAAATCAATCATAAAAAATTATAGAAAGTGTACATAGGAAATTTGCTTTCAAATAGGGTCTTTTTTTATTGCAAGGTAATAGTAGGTTATAAAAATGAAAATTAAAGGAGTAATAAAGAACTTAAATTTTTTAAAAAATTAAAAAGTGATAATAGTAAAAATATATCTAGGCATTTCTCTGGAGCTGTTGAGGGCAGTGTGGGGTCAGTTCAGTTTCAGATAAGTACAAGCTTGTAGTGTTCTCAAGGTCTACTGGCCACCTCCAGCTACAGGGTTTTAATCTGTTGCAACTATTACTTCCAAAAGCAGTTCCCTTTTCATTTATTTTGTCTTCCTTTGTTTGCATGTCTCTTCAGTGTCTAATTTCTGACCTGAAACAGAGGGGTGAAGGTGATCACTTATTTAGGTTCACTTGTTCAGTTGTGTTGTGGGGAGGAATGGACAGTACAAACAAATATCGCTGGCATGTAGGAGGAGTGCTCACAGTGTATGGAGCACACTGGGTTTGCCCCAGCTCAAGGCAGCATGCGCTTCCTGGGTCTACACTGCTCAGGCTCCAAGGTGCTCTGCAGGGGCACAGTCCAAAGCAGGCCCTACATTTCCTGCACTTCCCAGGTCTAAGCCACTCAGGCTCGTGGGTACTCCGCAAGGGCACAGATTTGGTTGGGCATACATTTTGTGCCCTTCCCAGGTCCGAGCAGCTCAGGCAACCAGGTGTATGGCAAGTGGACTGTCCCAGTGGGCTGTGTGTCTTAATCACCACCCCAGTCCAGGCCAGACTTTGCTTTAGAGCCTTTCACTGGAGAGGTTTTTGGTTTTTTGTTTGTTTTTTTTTTTCTTTTCTCTCTCTGGCAATCCCATTGTTTGGGTTGCTATCTCACCTTAGCTCCCTCAGATTGTCCTCAGGGCATTCAGGCCTGGTCCTTACCCTAAGCACTGATTATGCAGCCCACACCTCCCTGTCCAGCCCCTTCTCACTGGTGGTGGACACGAGTGTCCAGGCTACTTCTCTGTTGGCAGTTGTGGTTAGGCGCTCTGTGGGTTTCCTTTTTTTTTGACTCCCAGTTGTGTTGCCTTCTGAGATTCCGAAACTCCCCACAGACCCACCTGTGAGAGGGTTCCTTACTGTTTGGAAACTTCTCCTCCTTCACGACTCCCTCCTCAGGATGGGTCTCCATCTCTAACTTTTTTGTCTTTTATATTTTGTCCTACCTCCTTTCAAAGAGAATGGGTTGTCTTTCTGAGTGCCTGGTGTCCTCTGCCAGTGCTCAGAAGTTGTTTTGTGGAAGTTGCTCAGCATTCAAATGATCTTTTGATGCATTTGTCGGGGAGAAAGTGGTTTCCCTGTCCTACTGCCCCCGCCATCTTGGGATCATCCCCCAGCCTTAAGCTGTCTTTATTTGCTTTCATTCTTAGTTTTTTTCCCCTCCTTTGACGAGATAATTTCTAATGGTCTTTCCATGAGTTTTCTGAACTTTTCTTTTCCTGCTTGTTTTAGTCTGCTGTTGAAGCCCTCTGTTTTTTTCAGATCTGCTATGATAATCTACAACCTCAGTTTTGTTAGCATTTTTAAATATTTTGCATTTCTTCATTGTGTCCTCATATTATTCATAAGTTGCTTTCCTATATTCATTGAGCCTAAATATAAAAAACTGCCATCAAAGCAAGTTTACCTAAGAAAATAAGAAATATCTCAAATAAACAGCCTAACCTTATGACTAAAGCAAATAGAAAAAGAAGAAAAGAACATACACCAAGGTTAGTACAAGAGAAGAAATCACAAAGATCCAAGCAAAAATAAATGAAATAGAGACTAGAAAACATAATAGAAAAATTTTAATAAAATTAAAAGCTAGTTTTTGAAAAAATAAACAGAATAGATAAACATTTTACCCAGACTCACTGAGTGAAAAATGTGAGGAGGCACAAATCAATAAAATCAAAAATTAGAAGGAAATTTACAATCAACACCACAGAAATACAAAGGATCATTAGACACTACTTTGAGAAACTATATGCCAATAAAATGGACAAACTAGAAAATATGGAAAAATTTATCAAATGTGCTATCTTGCATGACTGAATCACAAATAAATAGAAAACATGGGAACAGACCTATTACCAGTACTGAAATTAAATCAGGAATTTTAAATCTCCCAACAAACAAAAGACCAGTACCAGATGATTTTGCAGGTGAATTTTACATTTAGAGAATCCAGCTATATTTCTGAAACTGTTTCAAAATTTGCAGAGGAAGGGAAACTTCCAAACTCATTCTGTTAGACTGCCATTACCCTGATAACAAAACCAGACAAAACTACCCAACAAAAAGAAGAAATCACATGTTAATGACTCTGATAAATATAGATACAAAAATCCTCACAAAATACTTAAAAAATCAATTTCAATATATATTAAAAGGTTTGTACACCATGATCAAGTGGGATTTATCCAAGAGATGTGAGGTTTTTTCAATATCCACAAATAATTCAATGTGATACCCACATTAAAAACTGAAGAATAAATCCATATGATCATTTCAAAAGATAAAATTAAAAAACAACAACAATAATAATGAAACACATTTATGATAAATACTTTCCAGAGTATAGGCATAAGTGGGATATATCACAGCACAATGAAGACCATATATGACAAACCCACAGCTCACATCATGCTCAACAGGAAAAACTGGAACACATTTCCTCTATACTCAGACAGAGACAAGAATACATAATCTCCCTACTTTGATTCAACATAATCTTAGAGCTAAAAAGAAACCAAGTGAATCCAAATTGGAAAAGGAGTAAAACTGTCACTGTTTGTAGATGACATAATAATATACATAGAACATCACATTACTAGAAAATACTAGAGTTCATTAATTCAGCAAAGTAACTGGATAAAAAACAAATATACAGAAATATACAGAAATCTGCTGCATTTGTCTACAATAACATCAAGCTATCATAATGAGAAATCAAGTATACCATTGCATCAAAAAGAATTAAATAACTAAGAATGAAGATATGTAAGAAGGCAAAAGTCCTATAGTCTGAAAACTATGAGATGCTGATGAAGAAATTGAAGGCGAGAAAAACAGATGGACAGATACACTGTGCTCTTGAGCTTATTGTATTTATTTCCACTATTCCATGACATAGATCAAAAAATATATTGCTGAGATTTATGTCCAAGAGTATTCTGCCTTTGTTTTCCTTTAAGGGTTTGATAGTGTCCAGTCTCACATTTTGGTCTTTAATCTACTTTGAGTAAATTTTTTGTGTATGGTATTAGAGAGTATTCTAATTAATATCATTGTTTTACATGTAGCTGTTCAGTTTTCCTGGCACCATTTATTGAAGAGATTTTCTTTCTCCAATTGTATAGTCTTGCATGTTTTGTTATAGATTAATTTACTTTCTATCCTGTTCCAATGATCTATAAAGATTTTGCAGAACAAATGGAACCATAAACAAAATGAAAAGACAATCCAAAAAATGGGAGAAAACATTTGGAACTGATGTGACTGACAAGGGATTAGTCTTTAAAATTTATAAACAGCTTAATATCATCAGAACAAACAACCCAATCAAAAAGTGGGCAGAAGACTTAGAGACATTTCTCAAAGATATACAGATGGCCAGTAAGCACATGAAAAGGTTTTCAACATCAATAATTATTATAGAAATGTGAATCAAAACAACAATAAGATAGCACCTCACACCAGTCAAAATGGCTGTCATACTGAGTGAATTCAGAGAAAGAGAAATATCATATGATATGTTACTTATATGCAGAATCTAAAAAAAACAATGCAAGTAAACAGATTTGCAAAATAGAAGCCGACTCAGACTCATAGAGAAAAAACTTATGCTTGCTGTACAGGAAGGGTGGGGGAAGGAATAGTTAGGGTGTGTGGAACTGACATGTACACACTGCTATATTTAAAATGGATAACCAATAAGGACCTATTGTATAAGAAAGAGATAGTGAAAGTGCAAGTTGCTCAGTCCTGTCAGACTCTTTGTGACCCGAGGCTAGAATACTAGAGAGGGTAGACTTTTCCTTCTCCAGGAGATCTTCCCAACCCAAAGATCAAACCCAGGTCTCCTGCATTGCAGTTGGATAAGAAAGAGAACTCAGTATTATGCAACATCCTAAATGGAAAAATAATTTGAAAGAAAAAAAAAAAAATAGACACACGTATGTGTATAACTGAGTCACTTTGCTGTGCACCTGAAACTATGACAGTACTTTTAATCAACTCTACTCTAATATAAAATAAAAAAGCTAAAAACTATATCTAGCTCTTAAATTAAAAGAATCAATTTATTAAAATGACTATACTACCCAGGGCAACCCAAGAGATTCAGTGTAATCCCTATCAAATTATAAATGGCCTTTTTTCACAGAAGAGCCAAAACAATCTTGAACAAGATTTATGGAGCTGGAGAAATCACACTCCCTGACTAGAGACTATACTACAAAGTTATAGTAAGCAAAATGGTATGGTACTGGCACAAAAAAGACATACAGATCAATGGAACTGTGTAGAAAACATAAATCCTGAAACTAACATATTGTAAATTAGCTAATTTAGTTTAAAGGTTAACTATATCTTAAAAATATTCCTTCTCAAGCAATTCAAAAAAGTGAAAAACAGTTAAGATTTGTAATTCATTTTACAGAATGCCATTACCCTCACAAAACCCAATAAGGATACTAAGAATGAAAAACCACACACCAACATCCAGGATGGATATAGATGCAAAGATTCTCAGTAAAGTAACTATGAACTGAGTTCAACATTACATTAAAAAGGTCATATACTGTGATAAATTTGGATTTATAAATGCATTTATAAACATATGCTAACCAATGAATGTGGTATATCATATTAATAGAGTGAAAGATAAAGCTAATATGATCATCTCAATAGATACATAAAAAATAATTTGACAAAATTTAATGTAATTTAAAAATAAAAATTTTCACTAATTGTGTAGAAGAAATGTACTTCAACATAATTGAGGCTTCTAAGACAAACAGGGTTAAAATCATACTCAGTGATTCAAGTTTGGAAGCTCTACATTCAAATTAGAAACAATATTAGTTGACCTCTCTTAAAATTGCCATTTAACAAAGAATGAGACATTCTAGAAAGACCAATGAGGGAATAAAAAGAAATTAAAAGGCACAAAAATCAGAAAGACTAAAGTAAAATTTTCTTTTTCCAGAAAATATTGTCTCATATATTTAGAAAAATCCCAAGATGTACACTAAAACTTTGTTAGTGCTCATAAAGTAATTAAGTGAAGGTTTTGAATAAATATCAGTATATCAAACCACTGGTTTTTTAATACACTAACAAAACATCTGAAGAAGAAACAGTCTCACTTATAATAGCATAAAAATACTAAAAGATTTTGGAGTAAGTTTGAAAAAAGAAGGGTAAATCAGTACAGTGAAAATACAAAATACTAATGAAAGAAACTGAAGATACAAATAAATATTAAGATATATTGTGCTCATGGTAGAGAAGAATCAATATTGTCAATATATCCAACTAGAGAAATCTATTTTTAGATTTGTTAAACCCCTATCAAAACTCCAATGGCATTTTTATAGGAATAGAAACAATACTGAAATTTGAATGGAACCGTGAAAGACCAGAGTAGACCAAGCAAACCTGAGAATATATAACAAATTTGGAGGCACCTTAAAGCCTGATTTCAAATTTTATCAAAAATTTATAGAAATCAAAAAGATATAATACTGGCATTCAAAGACAAAGAGATCGATGGAACAGAAATGAGACCCATAAATAAACTTACACATATACAGTCAACTAATATTTTAAAAAAGAGACAAAAATCCACAATAAGAAATAAAATAGTGCATTTGATAAATGGTGGGGGTAAGCTATATATTCACATGAAAAAGGATGAAATTCCATATGTAAATTTATGTTTCAAGGAATTCTTATGTGAAGGTCTAAGGTCCTGGACTTTGGTTTTTTTGCAGAGTATTTAGATTACTAACTCAATTTCACTAATGGTGATCAGTCTGTATTTCTTTCTGATTCAAATTTGGAAAACTGTATGCTTCTAGACATTTATCCATTTCTTTTAGGTGATGCAGTATGTTAATACATAACTTTTCATTAGATAGTAGATTTTTTTTTTAATTTCAGAATTTTCTTACTCCTTAAGGTAGAATTGTGTTCCTGCAAAATTTCCCCTTAGAACTGCTTTTGCTGCATCCTATATATATATATTACATTGTCTAGAGGTATTCTCTAAATATTTCGGTGATTTTCTCATTAACCCATTGTTTTTTGTTTCTTTTTAGTAGCAAACTATTTAGTCTTTGAATGTTTATGTTTTTCCCATTTTTCCTACTCAGTTGCCTTCTAGTTTTATTCTGTCATGAGCAGAAAAAAAAATGCTTGATATAATTTCTATCATTTTAAATTTGTTGAGATTATTTTTTGTGACCCAGTTTGCATTCTATGCTGGAGAATTTTCCACTAGCCATTGAAAATGATGTTTTGAAAAGTAAAAAATGAAAGTGAAAGTCACTCAGTCATGTCTGACTCTTCGCAGCTCAATGGACTATGTAGTCTATGGAATTCTCCAGGCCAGAATACTGGAGTGGGCAGACGTTCCCTTCTCCACAGGATCTTCCCAACCCAGGGATCAAACCCAGGTCTCCCTCATTGCAGGTGGATTCTTTACCAGCTGAGCCACCAGGGAAGCCCATAGAGAATGTGTACTCTGCTGTTTTTTCTTTTTCTTTTTTTTTTGTTTGTTTGTTTTGAATTTTCTAAGTCCAATGGATCTAATGTGTCATTTAAAACCACTGTTTATGTATTGATATATATATATATATATATATGTATTTTTTTGGTCTGGGTGTTCATTCACTGATATAAGTGGGGTGTTAGATTTCCCTTCTATTATTATCAATTTCTCCCTTTATGTCTGTTAATAGTTGTTTATATGTTTTCATGTCCCTATATATGTGTGTGGGCTTTCCCGATGGGTCAGTGGTAAAGTATCCACCTGCCAATTTAGGAGACATTGTTTCAATCCTTGGGTGGGGAAGATCCCCTGGAGAAGGAAATGGCAACCCACTCTTTGGTATTTGTGCCTGGGAAATCCCATGGACAGAGGAGCATGGCAGGCTACAGTCCGTGAAGTCCAAGAGTCAGACATGACTTAGCAACTCAATAGCAACAATTTGTGTGCACGTTGTTGTTGTTCAGCCATCAGTCATGTCTGACTCTTTATGACTCCATGGACTGCAGCATACCAGGCTTCCCTGTTCCTCTCCATCTCTTCCAGTTTGCCCAAGTTCATGACCATTGAATTAGTGATGCCATCCAACCGTCTCATCCTCTGTTACTGTCTTCTCCTTCTGCCTTCAACCTTTCCCAGCATCAGAGTCTTTTCCAATGAATTGGCTCTTTGAATCAGGTGACCAAAATATTGCAGTTTCAGCATCAGTCCTTCCAATGAGTATTCAGGGTTGATTTCCTTTAGAATTGACTGTTTTTATCTCTTGCTGTCCAAAGGACTTTCGAGAATCTTCTCCAACACCACAGTTTGAAAGCATCCATTCTTCAACACTTTGCTTTTTTTATGATCCAACTCACATTCGTGCATTACTACTTGAAAGATCATAGCCTTGACTATATGTACCTTTTCCAAAAAAGTGATGTCTTTGCTTTTTAATACACTATGTTTGTCATAGCTTTCCTTCCAAAAAACATTTATCTTCTAATTTCATGGCTGCATTCACCATCCACAGTGACTTTAGAGCCCAAGAAGAGGAAATCGGTCACTGCTTCCACCTTTATCCCTTCTATTTTCATGAAGTGATTGGGTCATATGCCAGTTGTTGTTGTTGTTTTAATATTCAGCTTTAAGCTGGCTTCTTCACCACCTCTTTGACACTCATCAAGAGGCTCTTTAGTTCCTCTTTGCTTTTTTCCATTAAAGTGATATCTTCTGCATATAAGAGATTGTTGCTATTTCTCCTGGCAATCTTGATTCTAGCTTGTAACTCATCCAGTCCAGTATTTCACATAATATGCTCTACATTTAAGTTAAATAAACAGGTTGACAATATACAACCTTGTCATACTCCTTTATCAATTTTAAACCAGTCAGTTTTTCCACCTAAGGTTCTAACTGTTGCTTCTTGACGTGCATACAGGTTATAGGAGACAGGTAAGATGGTGTGGTGTTCCCATCTCTTGAAGAGTTTTCTATAGTTTGTTGTACTCCACACAGTCAAAGGCTTTAGTGTGAAAAAGAAATAGATGCTTTTTGGTTCACTGATTCCTAAGATGTTAATGTTTACTCTTTCCGTCTCCTGCCTTACCACGTCCAATGACCAGTGACTATGACCAGTGTGTTCCCTTGACCAATGACTATGGCCAGTGTGCTCCTTTGACAAAACTCTGTTAGCCTTTGCCCTGCTTCATTTTATTCTCCAATGCCAACTTTTCCTGTTATTCTGGGTGTCTCCTGACTTCCTAATTTTGCATTCCAATTCACTATGATGAAAAGGATGTCTTTTACTGTGTTAGTTTTAGAAGGTCTTGTAGGTCTTCAGGGAAATGGTCAACTCTAGCTTGTTTAGCATCGTTGGCTGGGTGTAGCCATGGATTACTGAGATGCTGAATGGTTTGCCTTGGAAATGAACCAAGATTTTTTTGAGATTGTGCCCAAGTAGTGAATTTTGGTTGCAGCATGTGGGATCTAGTTCTCTGAGCAGGAATCGAATCCAGGTCCTCTGCATTCGGAGTGTGGAGTCTTAGTCACTGCATTTTGGAATCTTTGTTGACTGTGAAGGCTACTCCATTTCTTCTAACAGATTCCCACCACAGTATTAGATATAATGGCCATCTGAATTATATTTGTCATTCCCATCCATTTTAGTTTACTGATTCCTAATATGTCAATGTTCAGTCTTGCCATCTACTTGACCACATTAAATTTGGCTTGATTCATGGACCTAACATTCAAGATTCCTGTGCAATATTATTCTTTATAGCATTGGGCTTTACTTTTTACTACCAGACACCTCCACAGTGAGGGTCACTTCCAGCCACCTCATTTTTTCTGGAGTTATCAATAATTAGTAATTGTGTCTGCTCTTTCCCAGAAGCCTATTGGACACCTTCCAACCTGGGAGGCTCATCACCCAGTGTCATATCTTTTTTGCTTTTTCATACTGTTCATGAGGTTCTCCAGGCAAGAATACTGGAGTCATTTGCCATTTCCTCTTCCAGTGGATCACATTTTGTCAGAAAACCTCACGATGATCTGTTCACCTTGGGTGGCCCTGCATAACATGACTCATAGCTTTATTGAATTACACAAGCCCTTCTACCACAACAAGGCTGTGATACATGAAGGGGTTGTGTACAATACCAAAATATTGTTTCCCTTAAAGACAGTGATTGGTGCAAAAAAGAGTGGAATATATGGCTGGGAGATACTGGGCCACCTCTAATGGAAGTTCTTAACTTAAGTACTTTCTTATGACCTTATTAATTTTACTAGCTCTATTGCTTGTATTCTACTTTATTACAATTGTTTGCCAAATCTTGTGGCCAAGTCTCTGATAAAAATGCTGATAATTAGTGGCTTGATACAATTGATCAAATATATGGTTGTATAAGATCATCGATTGTAATATTGCAACTCTAAATATGGGAAGAAGCTACAGAGTGAACCATTTCCTGGACCATAATGTAAAAGGAAAATAAGAAGTCCAGAAGCTTTTGGCTACACTGTTAAAAGAGCCTAGTCCAGTAATAGCTCATTGAGTGACCTATCAACAAAATCCTTAGCTGATCTGGGCATAAACATTCCTACCACTGTGAGAAAAACTGGTCAAAAATGCCTTCCCTAATTTGGTCAAAAGTAAAACTAAAAGGGAGGAGATTACAAATGAAGAAATTTTCTCACCATCCCATTGTATGAGTCATTAACCACTGCAGTTGCTGACCTAAATACACCCTGAAAGGAATTCAGGGTGAAGACCAGGATGTGGAATCTTGAGCTTGTGGAAAACTGTTAGAACTGGCCCTCAGATTTATTTCAGGAAATAATTTTATGAATTGAATTCTTGCCTCTTCCTATACATAGAAAAGAACTAAAACCATTGTCTAAAATATCTATCCATTGCAAATAGCTAACCATCTACCAAAATGTGATATGATTTTATTTAAAAATTCCAAATATTCTTACAAATATCATTTGTCATCTATCAGCAAACAATAAAGTTGTGTTTCCTTTAGAAATTTCAAAATGTTATTTTTTTTCAAAGACTGAATAAACCATTAACAAAGGAAGACATATAAATAGGCAATAAGCTAATGTAAAAGTCTGTAGCATCATTACACATTAGGGAAATACAAATTAAAACCAAATGAATTACATTAAATAAGATAGACAAAAAGGTTAGCTTTAATAATACCCAACTGAGGCCAATTTGGAGCAACTGCTTCTCATGTGCTCTGCTAGCAAGAGTTTAAAATCAAATATCCACAGTAAAAACAAGTTACTAAAAAGCTATTCATGCAGCTACCAAAAGTGAAAACATATGGTCATAGACAGAAAAGAATAACAGCAGTTTTAGTCATAATAATCCCACACTGAAAATATAGCCCAGTTCTCTATCAACAAAATAGTACATAAGTAAATGGTGATATATACCAATAAGAAAGTACTACTAAGCAAATAAAAAACTAAAATGCTGATAGTGTAAAGTTGGATAGGAATATTTAAAAATATAGTAGTTAAAAGAAAGGATTAAGATATAAGAAAAATACCTACTGCACTGTTTCATTGATATTAAATTCTAGTATAGAGTAAACTAACTGATAGAGATACGAGTCAGACCAGTATGTGTCTCTGGGTTGAGTGACTTCACTAGAAAAAGAGAAGAGGGACATTTCTAGTCTCATGAAAGTTTTGTCTCTTGGTACTGGGTGTAAGCTATAAGTGCATGTGCTATTGAAACTAGTTGAAAGTTAGCCTAAACATGTGAGTATTCTAGTGTTCATAAGTTATACTGCAATTAAAAAAAAAACAAAAACAACAACTTCAATAATGTTTGACTACTCATTCTTTCAACAAATATTTATTGTGGGGGGGTGTAGGAACATTTTAATAAAGATTTGTGATCAACAGATTTTTAATAACCAGTAATCTACTTTGTTGATGACAGTTTAGTAAAGAATCTAAAGCTAGATGCCTATCTTGTACATTTCAAAGTACAACAGAAGTAACAGTTACAGATAAAATGTGTATGTAACTTCTCTCAAGAGAATCTTGTATAATCACTTTGCACAGCTTTGAACTCTAGGGCAAGTCAACGTAATCTTATTCACAGGCAGCACATCGATCCATACACTTTTGTAGCGCTCCCTTGACCTCACTGTTCCTCAGACTATAGATGAGGGGGTTCAACACAGGGGTGAAGATAGTATAGTACACTGACACAACCTTATTGTAGTTAGCTGACCTGTAGGATTTAGGTCTCATGTAGGTAAAAATGCCAGCTCCAAAAAAGAGTCCCACCACAGACAGGTGTGAAGAGCAGGTGGCAAATGCCTTCTTGCGGGCTTCATTAGAATGCATCTGGAGAACAGCAGCAAGGATGAGACAATAGGAGATCAAGATGAGGAAAATGGGGATCAGGAGCATTAACACACAGCAGATGTACATGACATACTCAAAGACAGAAGTGTCAGCACAAGCCAAACGCACCAGAGTGGGGGCCTCACAAAAGAAATGATCAATCTCTCGGGCACTGCAAAATGAGAAGTTCAGGGTAGCAGCAGCCTGCATGAGCCCATCAGCTGCGCCAAGGAACCAAGATCCCAAAATCATACTGAGGCATAATTTCCAACTCATGAGGACTGGGTATCTCAGTGGATGACAAACAGCAACATAGCGGTCATAGGACATAGCTGCCAAGAGGAAGCACTCACCTCCTCCTAAAGTGACAAAGAAGAAGATCTGGAACCCACAGCCAGCAGGGGAGATAAACTTCCTGCCAGTCAAATAGTCAACAGCCAATTTGGGCACAATGGTGGAAATCAGCATCAGGTCCATGAGGGAGAGTTGGCTCAGTAGGAAGTACATGGGCCTGTGGAGTCGGGAGTCCAGGAGAATCAGGAGAAGCATGAGGGCATTGCCAACTAGGGAAGTGAAGGTAATTATAAGAACCAACACAAAGAGAAATTGGTGGGCTCCAGTGTGGTTAAAGAGACCTAGGAGAATGAAATCTGCAGTGATATTCCAGTTTTCCATGATTTCAAACAAGAGTGATGCTGCAAATGGAGAAATAGATGATTATTACATATAAATAATATATTAAAATCTATTGAAGCACACTAAAGTCCAATAATTTTTGATACTGGTTAAACTTTAAAGGCATTTTTACTTTCAAAATAAAAATACTTATATTTTTATGCCTAGGTCATGGAAGAACTGAGTCTGAAAATGGAAACATAATTTGCAATTGTTAGTGCATTTACTTCAAATTTGCCAAGCTATACATTGAAATCAATAATGACCTTCTTACAATATTTCCCCCCAAAGTAACCCTATAATACTAAATGCAAACTTTGAAAACTGAAAGGGCATTTTGCATAGGGAGAAGTTTTACCTGCAAAGTCACAGAAACACAAACTTTACTGAATAAAGAAAAATAAATAAATAAAATTTCTTATTTCTCTATGTAAGTTCAGTCACTCAGTCATGTCTGACTCTTTGCCACCCAATGGACTGCAGCATGCCAGGCTTCCCTGTCAATCATCAACTCCCAGAGCTTGCTCAAACTCATATTTTTATGTAAACACAGAGCTAAATTAATTTATCCTTCAGTTTCAGGAAGATCTAAGTCCTTAAAAGCATTTCTATCTCTGAAATCCTGGAACCAAAACTACTCTATTAATAGCTAGTTGAATAAATGCAACAATAACTGCAGGAGTAAGGATGCTAATTCAGCTTCAAAGATAAGCTGTGACTTGATGAAGTTACATGGCAGGAGTCCACTTCTTCCATGGTTGCTCCTTTTACCCCACTTTTCACATCCATCCCATACTAGACTGCAGTTAAGAAGGAGAAAGGTATTGCAAATGGCTCATTCAATCCTTTATGCTGTTGCTTGAGTATCATCATTGTACTGGCAGCATTACACTGAAGGGTTTTAGCAGGTTGTTTTAAAGTTAAATATCATGGAAATACAATTTCTATTTCTCAAACGTATTTCATTTTCCAAAGCTTGGTGATCTGCACACTGTCATATCTCTAATAATCAGTCTGAGCCACTAATAACTATATGCAATCCTAATTATAGCCCTCACTATCATTCTTCTGAAGGACCTCAAACCATCCTAACTTATGTTTTTGAGTTGAAGCCTTATTTTCCATTGTTTCCATTACTTTTATTGTTGAAGGTTGATAGAACTTTAAAAGTTTTTACAATTTAATGGGTAGCTCAGTGACTTTAGGGTGTTTGGCAAGTTTCTAAAATTAACTTAAGTATACTGTCAATACAGTGGAATTAAGTATTTCCATACTGTTGTGAATCCATCACCAATATTAATCCCCAGACTCCTCATCACTTCCAACTGAAACTATTAACAATTAAACAGTAATTATCCAATTCCCCTTCTCAACAGTTCCCGGAAATCACTGGTCTACTTTCTATCTCTATAAATTTGACTATTCTAGGAATAATAGATAAATCATACAGTATTATTTTTGTTTGCTTTTTTGATTATCTTATTTCCCTTATCATATTACCCTCACAGTTTGTCCATGCTGTAACATGACTGTGTGGATCATAATAAACTGTGGAAAATTATTCAAGAGATGGGAAGAGCAGACCACCTGACCTGCCTCTTGAGAAATCTGTATGCAGGTCAGGAAGCCACAGTTAGTACTGGACATGGAACAACAGACTGGTTCCAAAGAGGGAAAAGAGTACATCAAGGTTGTATATTGTCACCCTGCTTATTTAACTTATATGCAGAGTGAATCATGAAAAAGTCTGGTCTGCATGAAGCACAAGCTGGAATCAAGATTGCCAGGAGAAATATCAATAACCTCAGATATGCAGATGACATCATCCTTATGGCAGAAAGTGAAGAAGAACTAAAGAGCCTCTTGATGAAAGTGAAAGAGGACAGTGAAAAAGTTGGCTTAAAGCTCAACATTCAGAAAATTAAGATCATGGAATCCGATCCCATCACTTCATGGCAAATAGATGGGGAAACAGTGGAAACAGTGGCTGATTTTATTTTTGGAGGGCTCCAAAATCACTGCAGATAGTGACTGCAGCCATGAAATTAAAAGACACTTACTCCTTGGAAGGAAAGTTATGACCAGCCTAGACAGCATATTAAAAAGCAGAGACATTACTTTGCCAACAAAGTTCCATCTAGTCGAGACTATGGTTTTTCCAGTAGTCATATATGGATGGGAGAGTTGGACTATAAAGAAAACTGAGTGGTGAAGAACTGATGCTTTTGAACTGTGGCATTGGAGAAGACTCTTGAGAGTCCCTTGGACTGCAATGAGATCCAACCAGTCCATCCTAAAGGAAATCAGTCCTGAATATACATTGGAAGAACTGATGCTGAAGCTGAAACTCCAATACTTTGGCTACCTGATGCAAAGAGCTGACTCACTTGAAAAGACCCTGATGCTGGGAAAGATAGAGGGCAGGAGGTGAAGGGGATGGCAGAGGATGAGATGGTTGGATGGCATCACTGACCCAATGGACATGAGTTTGGGTAAACTCCAGGTGTTGGCAATGGACAGGGAAGCCTGGCATGCTGCGTTCTGTGGGGTTGCAAAGAGTCGGACACGACTGAGCGACTGAACTGAACTGAACTGAACTGAACTGAACTGAACGTGGGTCAGAATTTCATTCCATTGTAAGAATGAGCAATGTTCCTTTGTAAGCCTGTACTACATTTTATTTATAAATTCATTTCCATTTATGGACATTTGTGTTGCTTCCCCTCCATTTTTGTATATAGGTATCAATTAACTTGATGGGATTTTTTTATTAACACATGCGTATGTCCGTGCATGTTCAGTTGTATCCGATTCTTTGTGCCCCTATGAACTGTAGCTCACCAGGGTCCTCTGTCCGTGAAATTTTCCAGTCAAGAATACTGGAGTGGATTGCCATTTCCATCTCCAGGGGATCTTCTCGACCCTGGGATCAAATCCAGGTCTCTTGCATCTCCTGCTTTGGCAGGAAGGTTCTTTACCATCTGAGGCAACAGTGAAGCTCTCACATATGGTAATTATTTTTATTTTGTAAAGATAAATATATACAGTATGAATATTTTAAACTTTGTGCTTGATTTTTGCTTATATCATTCAAGAAAGGTTTTTATGTTTTTAAATAATAAGTATAGCTTACATGAATTTTCATTTTACAAAGCACATTTTCTTACAATGATGCCACTTGTATTGAAATACATCATCAAATATGAGATCATTAACTCCTAACTTTACAATGGACATAAGTGATATAGCTATGCATTTTATTTTTAGGTTTAATAAGTATAAACACAAGCAGTCATTATGAATATAAATGATCAGTCAGCATGATAATAGTGTTCAGATGATTTTATGGGAAGGTAAATGTCAACTAACTGTGTCAATTAAATAAAATGAGTAGCAAATAGTTTTCTTTCCTAAGATGTGATAATGTTTTATTATTTGTTTAATTAAAATTCCTATATTTTCATATTACTAAATGAAATTATTTGCCACTATTTAAAACACTTGTGACATGCGTGGAGTGTACATGCAGTCTAGTCTGACTCTGAGACCCTTTGCACTGTAGCCCATCAGGCTCCTCTATCCTTGGGATTTTTCAGGCAAGAATACTGGAATGGATTGTCATTTCCTACTCCAGAGCATTCTCCTGACCCAAGGATCAAACCCTCATCTCTTGCCTCTCCTGCACTGGCAGGCTGGTTCTTTACCAGCTGACCCACCAGGGAAGTCCCCAGAATGCCCCTATGCAAGGGGCACTCTGAAGGATAATTTTTAACAAAATTGACTATGGAATCAAAATGTGGTGAAATTTTAAATGAGGACTTAACTCATCTTGCAAATAAAATATTTACAATGATATTAAGTGCAAGTATAAAAGCTTACTTCTGCCTAGTGTAGGAATAAAAATACTTATACTCTAAAATAAATGCTTTCTTCTTTTGTCACATGGTTTCAGGATGCTAGAAATTTTGTCATTTCTTCTTTCTTTATAGTCTTAGATTTAGAATGGAGCTAAAACTATAATATTTTTACTTTAAATCACAAACACATCACTTTTTACTATAGAATCAGAAGGCACAAGTATAACCTCTCTTATTTTCTCACAGAGTAATCACAGAATATTTAAAATTGCCTATGATCTTTTTCTGTTTTTCTAACCCTTGTTGCCTTCACTTAACATTAAGACTGTAAATTTTTCCCCCAGAATGTTGAGAGAGAGGATTTATTAATCTAGTCTGTAAAAAATAAAATAACAACAGCCAAATAAAATGTAGAATTGGCAGGTTATTACAAGTGTTTTAACCTGATGACTATGTCAGGTAACATGTTTTAATTCTTCAGATTGTAGAATAGGTAATTAATTGGATTTTGTTTTTAAAAGTATAGAGAAGATTATATAACTATGGACTTTCAAGAATTCAAATTTCATAAGCAGAGCTGATAAATATTTAGAGATTAATATCACTTACTCATATAAGATATAAAATGTGAACTCCAATAGTCTGGATCTGCATCCTGTCTGAGTGGCATCCTCCTAATGTTCTTCTTTGAGAGAAGGAAGGCTCTTCTAGTCTTGCAACATCAAACTTACTCAATAATGCTCAGCTGCAGTGACCTATTAAGGGTTCTGGCCTATTGCCATTTTTCTAAATTTACTATCCCATTAATATTCAGAGCTGCATAAGTATGACTCTTTGGATGCTGAAGCTGTTTACTTTTCAAGGATTTTAGAGATCCTCAGAGCATTAATGTACATCCCTACATGCTTTCAAAATAATAAAGAATTCATTACAAGAAAAAAGTAAATGTAAATAAGCCTAGAAAGAGATTTCTATTTGAAAACATGTTAAGGAGTAGATTGATCTGATCCTAGTATTACCTGTTTAAACTTTAATAAGGGAGGAAGTTTAAAGAGTGTGTAGTTGAAAGACAGGTCTTGGTCAAATTCAGTAGTCAAATTGATAAAGTCTATGGTAGAATTCAGCTGTATTTTTTTTTCCCTTTCTGAACTTACTAATATTTTGTAGAATCACTATGTATTATAAGTTCTATTTAGTTTGTGTCTATATAATTGTATATAATTTTATATTTATATGTTTGTGTCTGTGTAATAAAATCCATTATCATAATAAGGGCATTATAGCAGATTATATTTTTTTCTGCCAAAAGCTTTGCAATTTGATTCTATCTGGGATAAATGTCACAATTTTATTATTGTTTTACTTTACATTTTCAGGGTCAAGGAAAAGCATATTTTTTTCACTGCATTTTTACCACCTCAGTGATGCTATCTAAGAGTAAATATAAGTGTTACCTCCTACAATTGTAAGATATGTATGCATATATGTGTGTGTGTGTATGTGTGTGTGTATGTATATATATATATATATATATATATATATATATGACTACAGTCATGAAATTAAAAAATTAAAAAACAAAAATGTTTGCTCCTTGGAAGAAAAGCTATGACAAACCTAGACTGCATTAAAAAGCAGAGACATTAGTTTGCCAAGAAGTCCATATAGCCAAAGCTAATTTTTTTTAAGTAGTCATGTATGGATGTGAGAGCTGGACCATAAAGAAGGCTGAGTGTTGAATAATTGTTGCTTTTGAACTGTGCTTTTGGAGAAGACTCTTGAGACTCCCTTGGACTGCAAAGAAATCAAACCAGTCAATCCTAAAGGAAACCAATCCTGAATATTCATTGGAAGGATTAATGCTGAAGCTGAAGCTTCAATACTTTGGCCACCTTATGTGAAGAATTGGCACATTAGGAAAGACCCTGATGCTGGGAAAGATTGAAGGTGGGAGGAGAAGGGGACAACAGAGGATGAGATGGTTGGATGGCATCATCGACTCAATGGGCACGAGTTTAAGTAAGCTCTGGGAGATGATGAAGAACAGGGTAACCTGGTGCATTGCAGTCCATCAGGTTGCAAAGAGTCAGACATGACTGAGCCACTGAACAACATTTATCTATTTATACATCTATATGTAGTTATTGAAAAAAGATGACTCTGTAAAAACATGTGATATTGTAATTGCTTAATCCAAGTGAGATATAATAGTTGTTATTTTGTTTGTTTAAGGAAGGGAGAAAAGTCCAGATTTTAGTTGTTACCATTATAGGGATCAGTGAACTAAAATGGATGGGAAAAGGTGAATTTAATTCAGATGGCCATTACATCTACTACAGTGGGCAAGAATCGCTTATAAGAAATAGAGTAGCCCAAATAGTCAGCAAGAGTCTGAAATGGAGTACTTGGGTGAAATCTCAAAAATGGCAGAATGATCTCAGTTCATTGCCGGGGCAAGTATATATATAGTAATCCAAGTCTATGCCCCAACCACTAATGCTGAAGAAGCTGAAGTTGAATGGCTCAGTGAAGACCTACAAGACCTTCTAGAACTAACACCATCATAGGGGACTGGAATGCAAAAGTAGGAAGTCAAGAGATACATGAAGTAACAGGTAAGTCTGACTTTGGAGTACAAAATGAAGCAGGGAAAAGGCTAACAAGAGTTTAGACATGAGAATGCACTGGTCATAGCAAACACCCTTTTTCAACAACACAAGAGATGACTCTATACATGGATATCACCAGGTGGTAAATACTGAAATCATATTGATTATATTCTTTGCAGCTGAAGATGGAGAAGCTCTATACAGTCAGCAAAAAACAAGACCAGAAGCTGACTGACTCAGATTACGAACTCCTTATTGCAAAATCCAGACTTAAATTGAAGAAAGTACAGAAAACAACCAGACCATTCAATTATGACCTAAATCAAATCCCTTATGATTATACAGTAGACATGAGAAATAGATTCAAGGGATTAGATCTGATAGACTGAGTGCCAGAAGAACTATGGATAGAGGTTCATAACATTGTACAAGAGGTGGGGATCAAAGCCACCCACAAGAAAAAGAAATGCAAAAGGCAAAATAGTTGTCTGAGGAAGCCTTACAAATAGCCGAGAAAAGAAGAGGTGAAAGGCAAAGGTGAAAAGAAAAGATATACCCATCTGAATGCAGAGTTCCAAAGAAGAGCAGAGAGAGATAAGAAAGTCTTAAGCCATCTTCTTAAGTGAACAATGCAAAGAAACAGAGGAAAACAATAGAATGGGAAAGACTAAGGATCACTTCAAGAAAATTAGAGATAGCAAAGGAATATTTCATGCAAAGATGGGCACAATATAGGACAGAAATGGTATGAACTTAACAGAAGCAGAAGATATTAAGAAGAGGTGGCAAGATTACTTAGAAGAACTATGCAAAAAAAGATCTAATGACCCAGATAACCACGATGGTGTGATCACTCACCTAGAGCCAGACATCCTGGAGTGTGCATCAAGAGGACCTTAGGAAGCATCACAAGGGACAAAGCTAGTGGCTAGCAGAGGTGGTGGAATTCCAGCTGAGTTATTTCAAATCCTAAAAGATGATGTTGTTAAAGCACTGCACTCAATATGTCTGCAAATTTGGGAAACTCAGCAGTGGGCCCAGGACTGGAAAAGGCCTATTTTCATTCTGATATCAAAAAAGGGCAATGTCAAAGAATGTTCATACAATTGCACAACAGCACTTATTTCACATGCTAGCAAAATAATGCTCAAAATCCTTTAAGCTAGGCTGCAAGAGTACATGAAATGAGCACTTCCAGATATACAGGCTGGATTTAGAAAAGGCAGAAGAACAAGAGGTTAAATTGCAAACAACCATTGAATCATAGGAAAAGCAAGAGAATTCCAGGAAAATATCTACTTTTGTTTCATTGATTATGCTAAACCTTTTGACTGTGTGGATCACAACAAACTGTTGTCTTAAAGAGACTGGAATAACAGATCACTTTACATGCCTCCTGAGAAACCTGTATGCAGTCAAGAAGCAACAATTAGAACTGGACATGGAACAATAGCCTGGTTCAAAATTGGGAAAGGAGTACATCAAGGCTGTATGTTGTCACCCTACTTATTTAACTTCTCTGCAGAGTTCAGTTCAGTTCAGTTCAGTCACTCAGTCCTGTCCAACTCTTTACGACCCCATGGACTGCAGTACACCAGGCTTCTTTTGATCACCAACTCCCAGAGCTTACTCAAACTCATGTTCATCCAGTCGGTGATACCATTCAACCGTCTCATCCTCTGTCATCCCTTTCACCTCTCGCCTTCAATCTTTCACAGCATTAGGATCTTTTCAAATAAGTTGGTTCTTTGCATCAGGTGGCCAAAGTATTGGAGTTTCAGCTTCAGCATCAGTCCTTCCAATGAATATTCAGGACTGATTTCCTTTAGGATGGACTGGTTGGATTTCCTTTAGGATGGACTGGTTGGATCTCCTTGTAGTCCAAGGGACTCTCAAGAGTCTTCTCCAACATCACAGTTCAAAAGCATCAATTCCTCATTGCCCAGCTTTCTTTATAGTCCAACTTTCACATTGATACATGACTACGGGAAAAACCATAGCTTTGACTAGATGGGCTTTTGTTGGCAAAGTAATGTCTCTGCTTTTTAATATGATGTCTAGGTTTGTCATAGCTTTTCTTCCAAGGAGAAAGAGTTTTTTTAAATTTCATGGCTGAAGTCACCATCTGCAGTGATTTTGGAGCCACCCAAAATAAAGTCTCTCAGTGTTTCCATTATTTCCCCATACATTTGCCATGAAGTGATGGGATCAGATGCCATGATCTTAGTTTTCCGAATGTTGAGTCTTAAGACAATTTTTTCACTCTCCTCTTTCAGAGTATATCATGCAAAATGCTGGGTGAATGAAGCGCAAGCTGGAATCAAGATTGCCATGAGAAATATCAATAACTTCAGATATGCAGATGATACCACTCTTATGTAGAAGTCAAAGAGGAACTAAAAAGCCTCTTTTATTCAACTTTTTGACCCATGGACTGCAGCCTACCAGGCTCCTCCATCCATGGGATTTTCCAGGCAAGAGTGTTGGAGTGGGTTGCCATTTCCTGCTCCAGGGGATCTTACTGACGCAGGGATTGAACCCAGGTCTCCCGCATTGTAGGCAGACGCTTTACCATCTGAGCCACCAGGGAAGTCATCTCATATATATAATTATAAAATAATTATGCATTTTTTTAAATAATTCACCTCCATCATAATTAAAACAAAAATCATACACACAAAAAAATCACATGATTGTCGTCTAGAGTATCTTGTGCTACAGTGAGTCAGTCATTAATATTTATTGCTGAAATCCAAATATCAGAAAAAAATTTAATGACAAGGTATGAAAACATGACAAATATCATTTCTCACTAATTTATTAAATGTGGAAGAAATACTTTAAGAAATAATGCAAACTAGGAAAGTGAGAACAAAATATATTGACACAAAACAAATTTCATAACCTAAATCTAATTTGAGAGATGCCATTTTGGAAAATAAGGCTCACTACTGAGACCACCAAAAATGTTTCTACAGCTGCTTTTTCAAGGTCCCCTTGACTTCTTCATTCCTCACACTGTGTATAACAGGATTCAATAGAGGTGTAAGGATGGTGTACAAAGCAGACATCACCTCGTCACAGGCCACTGAGTGATAGGATTTGGGTCACATGTAGAGAAAGATGAGGGTACCATAGAATAGCCCCACAATAACCAGGTGGGAGGAACAGGTGGCAAAAGCTTTCTTTCCAGCAATAGTGGACTGCATGCAGAGCACAGCAGGCAGGGTGAGACTATAGGAAGCCAAAATGAGAGACGGTGGAATCAAGAACATCAGAATACAGCAGACATACATGAAAAACTCAAAAACCATGGTGTCTACACAAGCAAAGCAAACAAGTGATGGTGCCTCACAAAAGAAGTGGTTCATTTCTTGACAGTGGCAGTAAGGGAAGCTCAGGGTGGCACCAGCCCGCACCAGCCTTTCCACCCCTCCTGAAAGTCAGGAGCCTGCTGAAATCCGCAGAGCTTCTGATTCATCAGGATGGAGTATCGCCAAGGGGTGACAAGGACACATAGTGGTTATGGGCCTTGGCAGCTAAAAGGAAGCACTCACCCCCTCCCAGAGTGAGAAACAGGAAGATTTGAGTACCACAGCCAGCAGGAGAGACAGACCTGCTGTGCATCAGGTAGTTGGCTGACATTTTGGGAACAATAGTGAGAACCAGCATCGTGTCCCTGAAGGAGAGCTGGCTAAGCAGGAAGTACATGGGAGTGGGCAGCCAGGGATCCACTTGAATAAGCATGATCATGAAGGTGTTACCCATTAGCAACATGAGGAAGATCACTAGCGCTATGGAAAGAGGAACAAATGAGTCTGTGTGTGATTAAAGAGCCCTAGAAGAATGAAATTTATTCCTGTGGTGTTATTTGCATTTTCCATGGTTCCTGTCATTCCTGGAAGATAATGAATGATTAGGAAATAAGATTTGCTTGAGGGAAACTTGACCAATTTCTTGAGAAAACTTGGTCAAACAACATAAAATATGACACTTGGAGGAATAATTATGGGTTCAATGTTCCTTTCCACAACAAAATGTTTGCCTTAAGACCCTATTGTTCATCTCTTTATGATTATACATTACTTTCAATCAAAATAAATTGGATTATATATATATATAATAATAATAATTGCATTTCTATTATTTCTCTGTATTTTGTCAGTAAGCCACATGATTTAATCATGATGTTAGGAAACATTATTATATAATCCCAATTTTCTGTAATTTGGAGGCTTCCATGTTGAAGGAGCTTCAGATCCACACATGTTAGTCAATATTGATGTGATTTACCCATATTTGTTTAAACTTCACAATATTTCTTTCAGTGTCATGATGAATTAGATTTTGAAAATTAAATATATAGACAAAAAAAAAATGTATAACTACTAAAACTCAGTTTCTGGGGGAGAAGAGAAAAATGGCTAAATTACTCTATTCCATACCTTCAAGCAACCCATGATCTTAATCACCAGGTTTCCAGCTACCACAGGTAGAGTTCAGGGGAACCCAGCACCATATGTCTATTGTTACTGTGATCTGTCTTCCTAATTTCAGGGACATTTCCTTAGTTCAGAGACCTCTCAACAGACAACATTTATAACTAATATATACTCACAAAAATGAGCCTGAATTGGTTAAATATATGCATCATGAAAAAGTTTAAAAATTCATACAGGAATTCAAAATCTAAAGGAACATAAATAAATTGATCCTACTTGAAGACTTTCAAAATGCTTTTGAACTGTGGTATTGAAGAAGACTCTTGAGTGTTCCTTGGACTGCAAGATCAAACCAGTCAATCCTAAAAGAAATCAGCCCTGAATATTCATTGGAAGGATTGATACTGAAGCTGAAGCTCCAATATTTTGGCCACCTGATGTGAAGAGCTGACTAATTAGCAAAGAGCCTGATCCTGGGAAAGGTTGAAGGCAGGAGGAGAAGGGGACGACAGAGGATGAGATGGTTGGATAACATCACCAACTCAATGGACATGCATTAGAGCAAGCTCCAGGTGATGGTGAAGGATAAGGAAGCCTGGCATGCTGCAGTCCATGGGGTTGCAAAGAGTTGGACATGACTGAGTGACTGAACAACAACAACAAAGGCTTTCAGAGTTTGTTACTAATACTCATATACTCTTTAATGTAGTAGAAATACCAATTTATTAACCAATTTAATTAACTAACAGATGACCATATGTAATTGAGTGATTGTTTAATTAGGTAATCAATTAAATAAGAATACCTAAATTAATTTATCACATGAAATTTATCTGACATATAGCACAAGTATACATAAAATATGGAGCATTTCATTTATTTCCAGAGATTAATTCGTCTTTTACAAATCCATAAGCTTCCATTTCTGTTACCTGTAGATAACTATGACAGTAGAATTGGATGGTTATGTGACATTTGTATTTTCTTTGTAAATTAAAATTTGAAAGAGAGCAATAGATTAGTGATTTACAGGATTATGTTTGAGCTAGAGCCATAGTCTATGGTGTAGCAAATATTTTTAGTTCCTTTGTAAGTTACTTGGTAAGTAGTGTAAATTATGTGAATGGCACCATATCTTTAATAAATATTCACATTGTTTTTAGTGCCTAGTGTATTGCACCAAAGTCCATTATGTCATTAAAAGATACAATGTTTTGTTAATCAAAATAATTATAAATAAGGTATGATCATGTACATATCACTATCATGCTTTGTTATTTCAATATTATGTGTACTATATTGATTACCTAGGAAGTTGTTAATTATTACTCAATTTTATTACATTATGTACATAGCAGGCATATTTATCAATATATAGTTTCTTTCTAATTTTCTATCAGTATAGTTTATGGTCATTTGCATATGACATGAGTTTTTCCCAGTAAACAATCTAAAAGTAACATTTTTTGGATTTGAGGCAACTGAATCCTTACTTTTTCAATACCATCAACTGTTGATTTGGTCATTCTTTCTCCACATGTGGAACTGTGAGATAATGTTAGGTGCAGTAATTATGGTCAAACATGGGACAGTGAGAATTGATTTTATTTTAATTTATAAGCTCCTTATTGATACTGAGCCAAAAGTATGCATTAACCTTTTGGATTACTTCTTCAAATCCATGGTGAACATCTCTTGTTCATATTTTCTATAGGATAACTTGAATTTTCTTTATAGATGCAAATAATTTATTTTTTAATCTATGTGCACTGTTCTGACTTGTTTATATGCATCATCAATATCTTCCCCAGCCTATTTAAAATATTTACTATTTTTGAATTGTTACATCAGTTTGAACCAAGGTTCACATTGAGTATTACATGTACTTAAGATACTTATATGTTGTTATTAATTTAGTCAATGGACTAGATTACATTGGTAGATTTTCTCATGCTAGACCATGTGACTATTATTAGAATAAAACTGCTTATTCCTGGTATATATTGTACATCTTATGAATCTATGATCTTGGTAAGTATAGTATAATTTTTGAAGAAACTTTTGCATCTATTTTATTAACTATATTAGCCTTATAAATTGTCCTGTTTGGAGTTCATTTTTTAAAATTACAAGGTATGAAAAGACAATATAAAATTTCTCCAACTTTTCCAGTCCAGATTCAGAGAAACATGGACCACCTGAATTACAGAACACTTAAATCACATGAAGGAAAAATTTCAATTTCTTGTCAAAACTCACTTAGAAGATGTTTGTGAGTTTTGAGCATGTTGACACCATAACTGATAAGTCAGTTTTCTTCTTTCTAGACCCAGGAAGTTCATTTTATACTAGACTGTCTTCCAGCACTGTCTTCATTTGCTCTGTTGAGGCACACTTTATGTTCTCTATTTGAATCAAAACCGTCAACTAATATTTAAGACCAGCTTCTCAACATGCTTTTCATGTGACGAATTACTTTACAAATGATTTTGAAAGCCTTAAATGGATTTACAGTTAATAAAAAAAATATTTTAAAATAATAGTATTTAAAGAAGATCATTATGGTAACATCAGATATTTTGTCCATTCAATCTTATATTTTCAAGTGAAAGCCATGTAAAGTATCCATATATTTCAAATTTAATCAATAGGAAATCTAATGTCTAAAATTATGTGACTCACTAGTAAATGAACATTAAATATTAGAAAACTGAAAGCCATTTTTGTCTTTCTAATCCTTGATTCAGTATAATGGTTTTCTCTGATTTTATGAGTTAGAAGTACAGAATTAAGAATTAGGTTTCTTGAATTTGAGTACATGGATCATTGATAAGTATCTGGATAAATTTAGGCAATTTAAGCTGAAATACATTTAAAGACCGTATCAAAATGGGATGAAATATATTATCAATCTCTTTTAGGATTGTTGATTACAATAGAAAATACATATAAATGCATAACAACATGTATGGCTAAATACAATAAAAATTGTCCTTAATATTTTATATTATTATTATGTTTCCCATCCTTGGTAGTAAAATCAATATTTATCTGAGAACTAACATATAGCATAATTCTACTTATTTTTAACATATGTATAATTTTGATGACCTAATATATACAATATCTCTTTGGGATGGACTGTGTACTCCAGCTATCATTTATGAGTTATTTGACCACAGAATAAAGATACATAACCACTGTAAGTTTAGTCACTTTAAGACTATTGGTTCTTCAATTACCAATTTTTAAACATTTTCTCATACAGATTATAACAATTTTAATATGCTATGGAGTTTATAAAATAATTTATTTCCTTCTTAAAAATTTTAAATCATAGGATAAAAAGATGAAATCTTGTTATGTGTTGTTGAGACAAGTGCTTGGGCCTGGTGCACTGGGAAGACCCAGAGGAATCGGGTGGAGAGGGAGGTGGGAGGGGGGATCGGGATGGGGAATACGTGTAAATCTATGGCTGATTCATATCAATGTATGACAAAACCCACTGAAATGTTGTGAAGCAATTAGCCTCCAACTAATAAAAAAAAAAAAATAATAAGATAATAAAAAAAAAAAAAAGACTGCTTTACCCAAATGGATTCAAGTCTGTGTAATTCAACAGGTTCAAGATGCATGATAGATTTATAAGCCAAGAGTATATCAGGTCATCACTGTAGTTGCTCTACACTTTGAAACATGTATAAAAACATTTGCTATTTAATTTTAAGTTGTATAATACCTGTGATTATACAGAATTGAAAGTCTTTTTTGGGGGGGTAGGGGGGTTGCAGTGGACAGTATGTGGGAACTTAGCTCCAAGACCTAGAATCAAATCCATGCCCCCCCTACTGGAAGTGGAATCTTAACTACTAGGATGCCAGGGAAGTCCAGCAAAGGACATTTTAGGTCCATTGTCTCATTACTGTCTCCATTTTAATGTGGATTCCAAAGAATTAGCAAAATTTCACTTTGCCCTAATACATTCTCATTACACACTTGTAGACCAAACAAATTATCCTGACTCTCATATAACCTTCTTTTCTTCTATTTGATCCTACATTTTCAAGCTGAAATAACTCTTATTCCTTATCAGCGTTGTACAGATCTGCCAACTCAGACATAACAAAGACAATAATTAGAGAAAATATTATTTCAAGCACTATGCTAACTCCTTGATATGTATTGTCTCATGGAATGTCACAATAACTAAATTAAGTAGACATTGATATTTCAGAATTGCATATGCATTCTATTACAGTTAGATTAATTTATTTTCCCTATAAATTCAAGGGACAAACCATGTATTGAATGAAGCATCATGAGTCCATAACCCAGGTTTTGGAAGTTAAGATTCTATGCTAAATCAAGTATTTGCTTTTTTCTAGCTAACATCTTGATCTTCTAGACCTAACACCTTGACCTTCTAGAACTAACACCCAAAAAAGATGTCCTTTTCTTTATAGGGGACTGGAAGGCAAAAGCAAGAACTCAAGAAATACATAGAGTAACAGGCAAATTTGGCCTTGGAGTACAGAATGAAGCAGGGCAAAGGCTGATAGAATTTTGCCAAGAGAACACACTGGTCATAAAACAACCACTTCCAACAACACAAGAGAAGATTCTACACTTGGAGATCATCAGATGGTCAATATCAAAATCAGATTGATTACATTCATTGCAGCCAAAGATGAAGAAGTTCTACACAGTCAGCAAAAACAAGACTGGGAGCTGACTGTGGCTCAGATCATGAACTCCTTATTGCCAAATTCAGATTTAAGTTGAAGAAAGCAGGGAAAGCCACTACACCATTCAGGTATGACCTAAATCAAACCCTGCATAATTACATAGTGGAAGTGACAAATAGATTCAAGGGATTAGATCTGATAGACAGAGTGCCTGAAGAACTATGGACAGAGGTTCATGACATTGTACAGGAAGCAGGGATCAAGACCATCACCAAGGAAATGAAATGCAAAAAGGCAAAATGGTTGTCTGAGAAGGGCTTACAAATAGCTGTGAATAGAAGAGAAGCAAAAGGCAAAGGAGAAAAGGAAAGATATACCCATTTGAATGCAGAGTTCAAACGAATAGCAAGGAGAGATAAGAAAGCCTTCCTCAGTGATGAATGCAAAGAAATAGAGGAAATCAATAGAAGGAGAAAGACTAGAGATCTCGTCAAGAAAATTAGAGATACCAAGGGAACATACCATGCAAAGATGGGCAAATAAATAACAGAAATGGTATGGACATAACAGAAGCAGAAGACATTAAGAAGAGGTGGCAAGAGTACACAGAAAGTGAAGTCACTCAGTCGTGTCCAACTCTTTGTGATCCCATGGACTATAGCCTACCAGGCTCCTCCGCCATCCCTGGGATTTTCCAGGCAAGAGTACTACAGTGGGTTGACATTTCCTTCTAGAACTATACAAAAAAGATCTTCATGACCCAGATAATCATGATGGTGTGATCTTGCCTAGAAAATCCCCTTGATGAGCTACAGTCCATGGAATTGTAAAGAGTTGGACACAGCTGAGCGACTGAGCACAGCACAGTAATAATAATAATACTTCCGTCTCTGGATCGGTTCAATAGCAAAATGGAAATGACAGATTGAGAATTGTTCATAATGATGACAAATCAATAGTAATTATCCAATCTAAAAAACAGCATAAAAAAATGACCGAAAAAAATGAAAAGGCCTTGGGGGAACCATGAGTCAATAACTAGATAAATCGTTTAACCTTTGAATTGTTAAGGGAGAATAGAAAAGATTTAGTACTGAAGACGAATTTATAGAAATAGTGACTGAAAACTTCCCAAATAACTGATATCTACAAAGCATTGAATGAGAGCTTTCTCTGAAGTTGAGATGAATGGTAGTAGATTAAATACTTGTCCATCAAGTTATCAGGTATACTAATCTCCTGTGACAATGGTCTTACATTACAAAGTTCTTGCACATATCATTAAAGAATTCAAGATGGGAGGATTATTTTAGTGTTGTCAGGATGGATGCTAAATGCCATAACATGAATCCTTATAGGACGGAGACAGAGATTCAACAAAATCAGAAGAGAAGAAGGCAATCTAGCACACAGGCAGAGATTGGAGTCCTTCAACCACAAGACAAGAAATGTTGGCAAACACATGAAACTAGAACAGGCAATGAAAAGATTATTCTCTGTGGCCTTTTGGAGTAGTGAGCCCTACTGACACCTTGATTTCAACACAGTGGAATTCATTTTGGATTTTTGTCCTTCAAGAGTGTGAGAAAATACATTTCTGTTGTTTTAAAGCACAAAATTTTGGTAATTCATTTCAGCATCGACTATAAGCAGTGAATCTTGAGAATCATCGAACATCTTCAGCTGATTAATGTCAATCTGCCACCCCATATGGAGAAGGAGGATGAATAATAAATAATAATAATAAATAGTATACATATTGGGGTGCATATGCAAATTGCATATTTAAATATTTTACTTATAAAATTTACATATACAAATAATATAAAGTATAAAATAGTATTCTTCAGCATAGATTGCTATATAAATCCATAAACTTTTTAAAAATTAATTTATTCATTTTAATTGAAGGATAATTACTTTATGATATTGTGGTGATTTTTGTCATACATCAACATGAATAAGCCATGGGTGTACATGTGCCCCCCTGATCCTGAACACTCCTTCCACTTCCCTCCTCACCCCATCCATCTGGGTTGTCCCAGAGCACCAGCCTTGAGAGCACTGCTTCATGCATCAAACTTGCATGGGTTATCTATTTTGCATATGGTAATATACATGTTTCAATGCTATTCTCTCAAATCATCACACCTTTGCCTTCTCCCACTGAGTCCAAAAATCTGTTCCTTACATGTGTGTCTCTTTTGCTGCCTTATACATGCAGTCATCATTACCATCTGAGTTCCATATATATGCATTAATATACTGTATTGATGTTTTTCTTTCTGACTTACTTCACTCTGTATAATAGGCTCCAGTTTCATCCACCTCATTAGAACATAATTTTCTGTCTATATGATCTGCTCATTGGTGAAAGTTGGGTGTTAAAGTGCCCCAGTATTATTTTATTACTGTTGATTTCTCGCTTTATGGTTGTTAGTATTTGCCATTTATATTGAGGTGCTTCTATATTTGGCCCATACAAATTTATAATTTTTATATATTCTTTTTAGATTGATTCCTTGATCATTATTTTGCACATGTCTTTGTCTAATGTAATGGTTTTTATTTTAAAGTCTATTTTGTTTCATGTGAGTATTGCTACTCCAGCTTTCTTGTGATGTGGAATGAAATCTTGTGATTCAGAACTTGCATGGAATACCTTCTTTCATTGCATCACTTTCGATCTGTATGAGTTCCTAGGTCTCAGCTGAGTTCCTTGTAGACAGCATACATACAGGTCTTGTATTTGTGTCCACTCAGTCAGTGTATATCTTTAGTTTGATGTACTTAATCCATTTTCATTTAAGAAATTATCAATACGTATGCTTCTATTGCTATTTTCTTAATTGCTTTGTGTTTGTTTTTATAGGTTTTTTTCTTCCATCTTTACTAACATTTTAGCTTCAAGCAACATTTAGCAACAACTTTAGCTCTGACATGACATGTAAAATCAGAATTATTGAACCTATACCAACATGTTTTTTTCTTTTGTTTAAAAAAAATTATTCCCTGAAGATCTAAAATGTAATATCTATATTAATTTATGTGACAATAATACCAAATATTAATCATTTTAATTAGTATTTTTAAGATGATATGATAGCTAAATGAAATATGGTAGTCAATTCAGATGATATTACAATTCATATTTTGAAATTAATTTTAATAAATTAAAATTCATAAATTTTTCAGGAGAATATTTTAATTTGATTTTTTTCATTTCTAAACTGGCATTAATTTTCAAATCAAATTGTGTGCTGTACATGTCTTTCTTTCATTCTTTTTTTCCTCTCCACTCACTCCCTCTTCCCTCTCCCTTTCTTTTTTCCTTCCTCTCTTATAAATAAAATACCTTAAAAGAAACTTGTCAAGAGATCATGAGATAAAACTCATCCAATATTATTAACTCCATTCAGTTAACCCCAAAATGTGAAACCTCAGGCCTAAGACTTTCCTTGTGATCAAAGACAATGATTGTTTTTTATTTACAGCATTTCATATTAATTAGATACTCTTATTAACAAGTGAAAAAAATACTTCAGCCTTTTTAAAAAAATTAATCTGTATAAATATATTATCTATATTATCTTATGTGATAATATTTATCACATACTAATCATTTTAATTGGTGTTGCTTTTTTTAGACAAAGTTGTTGAATTTTTCCTTTCACAATTACCGTATATTTTAACCTACATATTTATAGTCCTATCTGCTTATCTTTTACCAAATGATTTTTTCTAAATCACATATAATCACAACTAATCACAAGGTAAGTTCAGAAAAAAATAATATGACAAGATATGGAAAAGATGACAAATGTAACTTTTATTAATTTATCTACATGTAGTAGTTTATCTAACATATTTTTAAAGAGCAGTGCAAACTGGCAAAGGAGCACCAAGTATATTGACAGAAAGAAATTTTGTAACCTGAATCTAATTTGAGTGATGCAATATTAGCAAATTATGCTCACTATGTAGATGACTCAAAATGTTTCTCCAGCCACTTTCTACAAGCCTCCTTGACTTCTATATTCCTCACACTGTATATAAGGGGGTTCAACACATGTGTTAAAATTGTGTAAAAGGGAGAGACCACCTTGTCATGGGCCACTGAATGGTAAGATTTGGGCCGCGTGTAGATAAACATGCTAGTGCCATAGAAGAGCCTCACGACAGCCAGGTGGGAAGAACAGGTCACAAAGGCCTTCTTCCTGGCTGCAGTGGACTGCATATGAAACACGGCATCCAGGATGAGACTAAAGGAGGCCAAAATGAGAGACAGTGGGATTAAGAGCATTAGAATGCAGCAGACATACATGAAGAATTCAAAAATCAAGGTGTCTGTACAGGCAAGGCAAACAAGCGATGGTGCCTCACAGAAGTGGTTGACTTCTCGAGGGTGGCAGTAAGGGAAGCTCAGAGTGACACCAGCCTGCATCAGCCCATCCACCCCTCCCAAAAGGAGCCGGCTGTCATGTGCAAGCAGAGCTTCTGATTCATGAGGATCGGGTATCTCAGGGGGTGACATACGGCCACATAGCGGTCATAGGCCATGGCCGCTAAGAGGAAGCACTAGCCCCCTCCCAGAGTAAGAAGCAGGAGAATCTGGGCACCACAGCCAGTGGAAGAGATGGACCTGGTGTGCCTCAGGTAATTGGCTGCCATTTGGGGGACAATAGTGAGAACCAGCATCATGTCCACGAGGGAGAGCTGGCTAAGAAAGTAAGAAAGTACATGGGAGTGTGAAGCCGATGATTCACATAGATGCGCATGATCATGAACGCATTGCCCATCAGGGAGGTGAGGGAAGTCATGAGCACCATGGAAAAGCGGAACAGATGGGTCTCTGTGTAGTTAAAGAGTCCTAGAAGAATGAAATTTATTCCTGTGGTGACATTTATATTTTCCATAGCTCAGTTATTCCTGGAAGACAATGAATTATTAAGAAATTCCTATTTAAAAGCTTAGGCATTTCCTTACAAAAGCTTGATCAAATAACATAGAAAAAAAAGATACTGGGAGGCATAATTATGACTTTAACATTTGCATTCACAATTGTTTGCCTTAGCATCCTATTTTCCATCTCTTTGTAATTACACTTTGTTTTGAATCCAAATAAATTTGATAACATGTATGTATAGTAGTTGTTTTGTCGCTAGGGCGTGTTTGACTCTTTTGCGACCCCATGGACTATATAGCCCACCAGACTCCTCTGTCTGTGGGATTTCCCAGGTAAGAGTGTTGGAGTTGGGTGCCATCTTCTTCTCCAGGGCATCTTCCCAACACAGGGATTGACCCCGTGTTTCCTGCATCAGCAGGTGGATTCTTTATTGCTGAGCCACCAGGGAAGCCCATATATAGTAGTACTAACTACATTTCTATAATTTTGTATATTTTGTCAGTATATCACACATCATTTACTCCTATAGTTAGGAAACACTATTAGATGATCACAACTTTCTATAATTGGGGGACTTTTATGTTGAGGAAGCTACAGATACATTCATTCATTCATTTTAGTCAATGTTGATGTGATCTATCTGATAAGTATTGTGTATTTCTCCTATATTTGTTTAAATTAGTTTCACGAGTTCTGTCAATGTCATGATGTACAAATTTTGATTAATAAATGTGCAGGAAACAAATATAGAAGTTCTAAAACTCAGTTTTCTGGGAAAGAGAAGAAAAATCGTTAAATTTCTTGCTTCCACACTTGCAAGCAACCCATGATCTCAGTACACCAGGCCCGAGCGCTGCTGTCTTCCTGATTACAGGGACTTTCTCTCAGTTTAGAGACCTTTCAACAGTTAACATTTTAATCTAATATGTCCTCACAAAATGAGTGTGAATTTAGTTAAACATATGCATTACAAAAAGTTCATAAGTTCATACATATATACAACCTAAAAGAAAATACATTTATTTTATTTGTAGATTGTTCACACTTCATTACCAGTAATCATACATCCTTAAATGTAGGAGATATACCAATCTACCAACTATATTGATGTATGATCTAATTATGATCTAATTGTGATCTAATATGATCTAAATGATCTAATTGTCAATTAACAGATTAATTATCATACTCAGTTAACTGATTACTTTGTTATCTAAGTACTCAATCAATACTTGCCCAAATTAATTTATCATGCAAAATTAATACAGTACCACCTACATATAAAATTTGCAACATTACCATTACTTCCAGGGATTAGTTATCTTTTCACTAAAGCATCTAGCTTCTGTTACCTGTAAGTGTCTATGGTAACTGACTGGATTTTTATGCAAATAACTTGCTATCTTATGTGACATTTATCTTTTCTTTGCAAATAAAACTTTGGAAGAGAGTAAAATAGATTAGTATTTTAATCTTTGGACTTTTTTCATAATCTATGGTTTAGCAATACTATTTTACTTCTGCCTTAAGTTAATTTATGAATTGTGCAAGTTTTGTAAATAAGCATGATATCTTTAATAAATATTTGCATTGCTTTAGTATCTAGTGTATACCACCAATGTTCATTATGCTATTAAAAGATTTAGATGTTCTGTTAATCAAAATAGTTGTAAATAAGATATAATTATAAGCATATAAATTTCTTGCTTCACAATTTTAATAATATGTATATTATATCTACCCTTCATGAATCACTGCCTTGTCATGGTGAAGGGGCTTGTGTAGCTTAATGAAGCTATGAGCCATGCCATGTAGGGCCACCCAAGATGGACAGGTCATAGTGGAGAGTTCTGAAAAAACATGATCCACTGGAGGAGGGAATGGCAAACCACCCACAGTATACTTGCCATGAGAACTTCATAAACTCTATAAGAAGACAAAAAGATATGACACTTGAAAATGAGTCCCCCACATCAGAAGGTGTCCAATTTGCTGCTGGGGAAGAGCAGAGGACAACTACTAATAGCCCCAGAAAAAATGAAGCACTGGGAAATGATGCTCAGTTTTCTGGTGATGAAAGTAAAATCTGATGCTGCAAGGAACAGTATTGCATAGGAACCTATAATGTTAGATCTGTGAATCAAGGTTAATTGGGCATGATTAACCAGGAGATGCTAAGAATAAACATAGATATCTTAGGAATCAGTGAACTAAAATGGACAGCAATGGGCAAATTTAGTTCAGATGTCCATTATATTACTGTGAGCAAGAATCCCATAGAAGAAATGGAGTAGCCCTCATGATCAACAAAAGAGTACAAAATTCAGTACTTGTGTACAACTTTAAAAATGACAGAATGATCTCTGTTTCCAAGGCAAACGATTCAACATCACAATAATTCCAGTCTATGCCCCTACCATGGGCACAGACTGCTAAAGAAGCTGAAGTTGATCAGATCTATGAAGACCTAGAAGACCTCCTAGAACTAACACCAAAAGAAGATGCTCTATTCATCTTTGGGATTGGAATGCAAAATTAGGAAGTCAAATTATACCTGGAGTTACAGGCAAATTTGGCCTTGTAGAAAAAAATGAAGCAGGGCAAAGGCTAACAGAATTCTGCCAAGAGAAGGCATGGATCACAGGGACCACCCTTTTTCAACAACAAAAGTGATGGCTTTACACATGGAAATCACCAAGTGGTCAATACCAAAGTCAAATTGATTATATTCTTTGTAACCACAGAGAGAGAAGCTGTATAAAGTCAGCAAAAACAAGACCTGGAGTTGACTGTGGCTCAGATTATCAGCTTCTCATAGCAAAATTCAGGCTTACACTAAAGAAAATGGGGAAAACCATTAGGCCAGCCAGGTATGACTTAAATCAAATCTATGAATATGCAGTGAAAGCGATGAATAGATTCAAGGTTTTGATCTAGTAAACAGTGAGCCTGAAGAACTACAGGCAAGATCTGCAATATTGTAAAGTAGGCAGTGAACAAAACCATCCCAAAGAAAAAGAAAAACAAGAAGGCAAAGTGGTTATCTGAAGAGGTTTAACAAATAGCCAAAGAAAGAAGAGAAATGAAAATCAAGGGAGAAAGGAAAGGTACATCAATGCAACTAAACACAGAGTTCTAAAGAATAGGAAGGAGACAAGAAGGGCTTCTGCAATGAACAGCACATAAAAATAGAGGAAAACAACAGAAATCAAAAGACTAGAGATCTCTTCAGGAAAATTGGAACTATCAAGGTGATGTTTCACCCAAAGATGGACACAATAAAGGACAGAAATGGTAGAGATCTAGTAGACACTGAAGAGATCAAGAAGAGATGGAAAGAATACACAGAAGAACTGTACAAAAAAGATCTTAATGAACCAGATAACTATGATGGTGTGATCAGTCATCCAGAGCCAGACATTCTGGAGTGTGAAGTCAAGTGGGCTTTAGGAAGCACTGCTGTTAATAAATCTAGTATGCAATGGAGTTCCAGTAAACCTATGCAAAACCCTAAAGGATGATGTTATTAAAGTGCTGCACTCAATATGTCAACAAATCTGGAAGACCCAGTGGCCACAATATTGGAAAAGTTCAATCTTCATCCCAGTTCCCAAGAAGGGTAGTACTAAAGAATGTTCTAACCACTGGAAAATTGCACTCATCTCCCATGCTAGTAAGGTCATGCTTAAAATCTTGAATGTTAGGCTTCAGCATTACATGAACCAAGAACTTCCAGATGTCCAAGCTGAGTTTAGAAAAGGCAGAGGAGGCAGAGATCGTTGCCAACATTCACTGGAACACAGAGAAAGCAAGGTAATTCCAGAAAAACATCTACATCTGTCTCATCAACTAAGTTAAAGCTTTTGACTATGTGGATAATAACAAAGTGTGGAAAACTCTTAAAGAGATGGGAATACCAGACCATCTTACCTGCCTCCTGAGAAACCTGTATGCTGTTCAAGAAGCAATATTAAGAACCTTGTATGGAGCAACTGATCGGTTCAAGTTTGAGAAAGGTGTACAGCAAGACTGTCCTGATGTCACTCTGCTTAATTAACATATATGCTGAGCACATCATGAGAAATGCTGGGCTGGATGAGTTGCAAGCTGGAATCAAGATAGGTGGGAGAAACATCAACAACTTCTGATATGTGGATAATACCACTCTAGTTGCAGAAAGCAAAGAGGAACTAGAGCCTCCTGATGAGGGTGAAGGAGCAGAGTGAAAGAGCTGACTTAACATTAAGTATTAAAACAACTAAGATCATGGCATCCAGCCCCATTACTTCATGGCAGAAAGACGGAGAAAAGGTGGAAGTAGTGATGGATTTCCTCTTCTTGGACTCTAAAATAACTACAGATGGTGACTGCAGCCATGAAATTAGAGGATGATTGCTTCTTGGCAGGAAATCTATGACAAACCTAGACAGGGTGTTGAAAAGCAGAGACATTACTTTTCCATCAAAGGTCTGTATAGTGTCAAGGCTATGGTGTTCTGAATGTTCACATAAGGTTGTGAGAACTGGACCCTAAAGAAGGCAGAGCGCCAAGGAATTGATGCCTATGATATGTGGTGCTAGAGAAGACTCTGGAGAGTCCCTTGGACAGCAAGATCAAACCATTAAATCTTAAGGGAAATCAATCCTGATTACTCTTTGGAAGGATTGATGCTGAAGCTGAAGATCCAGTATTTTGGTCATCTGATGCAAACAGCCAACTCATTGGAAAAGTTCCTGATGCTGGGAAAGATGGAGGGCAGAAGGAGAAGAGGGCATCACAGGATAAGATGGCTGGATGGCATCAAGGATTCAGTGGACATGAACTTGGGCAAACTTTGGGAAATGGTGAAAAACAGGGAGGCCTGGTGTGCTGCAGTCCATGGGGTCTAAAACAATCAAACTGTGAATGAACAATAACAATATTATATCTATCTAGGTTTGGAAATTAATTATGCCTCTGTTTTGTTATAATGTAGCATACAGCATATTGGTGAAGACTTCAGTTCAGTCGCTCAGTCATGTCCAACTCTTTGCGGCCCCATGTACTTCAGCATGCCAGGCTTCCCAGCATCATGGTCTTTTCAAATGAGTCAGCTCTTCGCATCAGATGGCCAAAGTATTGGAGTTTCAGCTTCAACATCAGTCCTTCCAATGAACACACAGGACTGATCTCCTTTAGGATAGACTGGTTGGATCTCCTTGCAGTCCAAGGGACTCCCAAGAGTCTTCTCCAACACCACAGTTCAAAAGCATCAATTTTTCGGTGTTCAGCTTTCTTCACAGTCCAACTCTCACATCCATACATTACCACTGGAAAAACCATAGCCTTGACTAGATGGAACTTTGTTAGCAAAGTAATGTCTCTGCCTTTTAATATACTGTCTAGGTTGGTCATAACTTTCCTTCCAAGGAGTAAGTAAGTGTCTTTTAATTTCATGGATGCAGTCACCATCTGCAGTGTTTTTGGAGCCCAGAAAAATAAAGTCTGACACTGTTTCCCCATCTATTTGCCATGAAGTGGTGGGACTGGATGCAATGATCTTGGTTTTCTGAATGTTGAGCTTTAAGCCAACATTTTTCACTCTCCTCTTTCACTTTAATCAAGAGGCTCTTTAGTTCTTCTTCACTTTCTGCCATAAGGGTGGTGTCATCTGCATATCTGAGATTATTGATATTTCTCTTGGCAACTTGATTCCAGCTTATGCTTCCTCCAGCCCAGCATTTCTCATGATGTACTCTGCATAGAAGTTAAATAAGCAGGGTGACAATATACAGCCTTGACGCACTCCTTTCCTATTTGGAACCAGTCTGTTGTTCCATGTCCAGTTCTAACTGTTGCTTCTTGACCTGCATACAGATTTCTCAAGAGGCAGGTCAGGTGGTCTGCTATTCCCATCTTTTTCAGAATTTTCCACAGTTTATTGTGATCCACACAGTCAAAGGCTTTGGCATAGTCAATAAAGCAGAAATAGATATTTTTCTGGAACTCTCTTGCTTTTCTGATGATACAGCGGATGTTGACAATTTGATCTCTGGTTCCTTTGCCTTTTTGAAAACCAGCTTAAACATCTGGAAGTTCATGTTTCATGTATTGCTAAAGCCTGGCTTGGAGAATTTTAAGCATTACTTTACTGTCGTGTGAGATGAGTGCAATTGTGCGATAGTTTGAGCATTCTTTAGCATTGGCTTTCTTCAGGATTGGAATGAAAACTGACCTTTTCCAGTTCTGTGGCCATTGCTGAGTTTTCCAAATTTGCTGGTGTATTGAGTGCAGCCCTTGCAAATAAAAATAATTATGTTATTTAGATATTAAAAAAGTGGATCTTCTAAACATATTGAGCAAACACACCAAACACAAAGGATAAGTTATTATTTGATTCTGTTAATAAAGCTTTCACTCAAAGGGAATGGAAGTCATAATAATGTTACCATTACTGGGACAAAAGAAAGAAAAAGATAGTGCTAAGTACTGTCTGACTTTTGCAACCCCATGAACTGTAGCCTGCCAGGCTGTTCATGGGATATTCCAGGCAAGAAAATTGGAGAGGGTCTCCATTTCCTTCTTCAGGGGAGCTTTCCTACCCAGGAATTAAACCCAGGTCTCTTTCATTCCAGGCAGATGCTTTACCAACTGAGCTACACAGGAAGCCCAAAGAGCTAACATCAAAGGTGAACAAGGAATCCAATGTTTTTGCTTTGGTATTCTTTTTTTTTTTTTTTCCATTTATTTTTATTAGTTGGAGGCTAATTACTTTACAATATTGTAGTGGTTTTTGCCATACATTGACATGAATCAGCCAAGGATTTACATGTGTTCCCCATCCTGAACCCCCCACCCACCTCCCTCCCCATCCCATCCTTCTGGGTCATCCCAGTGCACCAGCTCCGAGCACTTGTCTCATGCATCCAACCTGGGCTGGTGATCTGCTTCACACTTGATAATATACATGTTTCAATGCTGTTCTCTCAGATCTTCCCACCCTCGCCTTCTCCCATAGAGTCCAAAAATCTGTTCTATACATCTGTGTCTCTTTTTCTGTCTTGCATATAGACTTATCATTACCATCTTTCTAAATTCCATATATATGAGTTAGTACACTGTATTGGTGTTCATCTTTCTGGCTTACTTCACTCTATATAATGGGCTCCAGTTTATCCATCTCATTAGAACTGATTCAAATGTATTCTTTTTAATGGCTGAGTAATATTCCATTGTATATATGTACCACAACTTTCTTATCCATTTGTATGCTGATGGGTTTGGTATTCTTGAACTAAGTTTTTGGTAATTCCAGTGTTCCACTTGTGCAGTCCATGGCCTTAGCTTAGTTCTGAGACCTTTTAATTTCCTCAAATTTCACAAGTTTTGTCAGTGTAGTCTGGCAGATTCATGCCCTTGCACTAACACCACTTCAGTCCAAGATATAATTTTATCACAATGAGATGGCTGCAGTCGATTAATAGCCGATTTCAATCTTCTCTGCAAAACACAACAATCTTTTTTATCTTTTTAATGCCAGTTTTACACCAGTCTACATTTTATTACAAACTATGTGTCCATTATGTCCACTCATTTTCTACAGCTCAGTAGTGTACACCTTGATCCTGTGACTTTGCCAACCATTTTCTCTGCTCCTTTGCTTCTTCCTCCACCTAGGAAACACATCACAAGATACCCAGTTGGCTTACTTTCTCATCTCCCTTCAATGTTTGCTCAAATACCATCCTTTCAGTTTCTGTTTTCAAGACAGTTTTATCGGAGATGGCAAATTCCCTACCAAAATTCCCTACTTATTTTGTTTTTATAACAGCTATAACTTTTGATATAATGCAATATTTGTTGCATTCTTTGAATGCTCAGTCATACTGAATTTTGAAATTAGATGATTTCAGAGATATGTCAGTGTTCATTTTTGATTATGTAGTTATCACCAGTGACACACATATTGTTAAGCCACTAAAAATGTGTTGAATGATTGGATTATATAGCTTGCCTTCTATAAAAATTTGTCACTTATAGTGTCTCTAAAGGTATATATTAGGATAAAGTATATTCCATATGCTTTGAATGTGTGCTGGGTCTGTCAGTCATGTCTGTCTTTGGCGACGCTATGGGCTGTAGCCTGCCATGCTCTTCTGTATATGGGATTCTCCAGCCAAGAATACTGAATACTGAAGTGGGTTGTCATTTCCTCTCCAAGGGATCTTCCCAACCTTGGGCTGAAACCCGCATCTCCTGCACATCCTTTCATCGGCAGGCAGATTGTTTTGACACTGAGTCACCTGGGAACCTCATGCTTTGGATCGCAGGTTTTAAATGTCCAATTCAAAATATTCATAATATGAAAACATTGGGTTAAAAGGGTGAATTTCATTGTGTTCAAAGTTAAATAAGTTAGATAATACAGTGTTTCTCAAGCTTCTATATTGAAAGTGTGTCTAGTTATAATAACAATGTTCAAGGCAATTCTGATATCAGGAGTAATAAAGACTTTTATCATGTTTTTCCTTCATAAACATTTCTTAGGATTCATATATTACTAGACAGTTTTTATTATCATTTACATATTCCAAGACAGTACTTTAAGCACAGTTTTTTTATATTATTCAGTCTCAATCAACAAGGAATTCCTACAGTCTCATTTTCTGTACACATACTCTCCTCAAGGCCCTTATAACTTCTTTATTCCTCAGGCTGTAGATAAATGGGTTCAGAAGAGGTGTAATAATGGTATAAAATACAGCTACTATCTTGTCCTCTTCCGGGGAATGCAAGGAGTGTGGCCTTGTATAGGTGGAGAGAGTGGTTACATAGAACAGGCTTGCCACAGTCAGGTGAGAGGAACAAGTGGAAATAGCTTTTGTCTGCCTTTTTCCTGAACTCATCTGGAATACCACAGTAAGCACACAGGCATAGGAAGCTAAAATGGCCATGAAAGGTAACAACAGAATAATAAGTCCACTCAGGAGTATTGTATGTTCATACTGAGAAGTGTCCTGACACACCAGTGGCAACATGGATGGAACTTCACAGAAAAAGTGATTAATAAGCTGAGATCTACAGAAGGGGAGTTGAAATGCATACAATGTATGTATTAAAGAGTTGATAGAACAACTGGTCCATGCACATGTGACCATGAACCAACAGATCTTCTTGCTCATGAGTACAGGGTAATGTAAAGGGTGACAGATGGCTACATAGCGATCATAAGACATGAAACCAAGAAGAAGAGCTTCAGTTCCACCAAGGACCAAGAACACAAATGCTTGAATCTCGCAACCTACAAATGTAATGGTCTTACTATTGGACAGAAAGTTAGTTGCCATTTTGGGCACAGTGGTGGAGATGTACATCATGTCGATGAAAGAGAGTTGACTGAGTAGGAAGTACATTGGAGTGTGGAGTCTGGTGTCCAATTGAATGAGAAGAATCAGCATGATATTCCCCATCAGAGCCACCGAAAACAGGATTGCAATGACAACAAAGAGTACGGTGTCCATTGGGCCATATTGGAAAAGACCAAGAAGTATAAAATCTGCTCTGACATTTTGATTTCCTGTATTCATGACTTAAACAAAAATATAAAAGCAGACCATATCTGAGAATTCCATGTACAATATTGACTTTCCTTAAGAGAAAAAGATGATGATTATAACATGCGAGAAGATGTTCTTGAATCACCTTAGGTTAATATATCTTCCTTTAGTCAATACACTGAATCCATGTTTATTAAACTATACAGACTTAACAAAGTATGAAATAAAAATAAAGATTTTACATAATGTAAAGTTCAACATATTTTGATAATAAAACTAAGATAAAAGTTTAGGTGATTTGCCAAGATAAATTATTTTCTTCCTTTTAAAATATCTTCAAGGGGATACACTGAAGCTTTGTTTTCTTGTTATAAACATAGTCTTGTCTTCTACTCAATTCACCTATATAAGTAATAAAAATTTTAACCAACATAAAATTTGGTTAAGTATACTCTAATGTTAAATGTCTATTGTGTTTCTGTGTTTTGAATTTATATTGGCTGTGAACTGGTATGAAGAGAATGATAACATTTATAGCCTTTCCAATCAATTTGTTGTCATTTAGTAGCTAAGTCGCGTGCAACTCTTGCGACACCATGGACTGTGGCCTGCCAGGCTCCTCTGTCCAAGGGATTCTCCAGGCAAGAATACTGGAGTGGGTTGCCATTTCCTTCTGCAGGTGATATTCCCAACCCAGGAATTGAACCAGGTCTCCTGCATTGCAGGCAGTATCTTTACCAACTGAGCTACAGGGAAGCCCCATAATTCTAATCAATTAGTTTTTGTTATTCCTGTGAATGTAGAAGATATTTAATGAATTCAGGAAAAAAAAAAAACAGACACAAGGAAAAGTTTGAGAATGAATTAAATATAAACTTAACACTGACATTAACTTTGAATCAAATAGCATGATAAAATCATTAATTCAAAGCTAATGAATTTAAATTTTGCCTTTTATTTTCTGACACAAACCTGACCTTTGTATATTTCCAGAACAAATAATATCTTATTAACTAGAAGCTCCTTGCTTTTAAAATATTTAGCAAAATTACAAAAAATACAGTAAATGTTCCTAACATTTGTTGTCTATCTTTACTATGGATACAATATATTGATATTTTCTGAAACTCTAAAATATAAGCCAAACTGATTTTCTCCATCTAAAGTTTACAGCTATTCTCTATCATGGTGGTGCATGACTGCCAGGAAGTCCACCTGAGGACCTTGGAGAGATGTAGCAAAAGTAGACTGAAACAAACATGTGTTAATAGCAGGCTGTTATGCTAAGAAATAATAAGGATATTAGGTTAGCAATTAGAAAAGGTGAGTAGGTGAGAAACATTAGGCAGTTTGAGAAAAGCTTGTAATAATTTATAAATATGTCATTATGAATATAAGAATTCATGTATAGTTACTTTTCTACTTCTTATTTAAATTACCATGAAATATGTCTGATCACAAAAAGAAATGAATATATAATAATTGTATCAGCCTAGAAAGAGAAGTAATAAGTATCTCAGATATATCTAAAATTATCTACCTATATAAACTTATATTTACACACAAAATGTCTCCCATGGTTAATTGCAAAATCCTGACAAGAGGGAAGTATATGTTAAGGAGGCACCTGAAATAGCATATAGAAGGTTAATAATCAGACTTTCTCTCACCTCAGATTCCAAAGACAGTATGTACTGTGATAATCATTAAAAATATTGAATGGTATAAAATCTTCTCTATAAATTAAATAAATCGATTTGGGGTCATCTAGTATTGATTTTTAAAAATACACTATAGATGAAGGAAAAAGGCCAAAACAAACACTAGTTCAGAAACATCTAAAAGAAATCTAGTAACTAATTTCCCCCAAAAGAAAGAAATCTCCCACATCCCAGCCTCCTCTTCCAAAACCAAAGTCATTACCTTGATTTTGACAAAATATCAAACTAGAGATTCAGTTGACATTAATATAAAAGAATATATTGAGGCCTGGAAGGATTTATGATACTGCATTTACCAATAAATTTAAATAAATTATAAATCAAATTATAAATAAGTTTAATTATAATTTACCTCCAGTACGTTAGGTAATGGCTTGGATCTTCAATGTGAGCTAAGCAAATTAAAATAACACCTACTTAAAGTATATTTTAAATCAAAGCCAGAACCTGGAGAAGGCAATGGCAACCCACCCCAGTATTCTTGCCTGGAAAATCCCATTGACAGAGGAGCCTGGCCGGCTACAATCCATAGGGTTGCAAAGAGTCACACACACCACAGAAACTTTGGCAGGGAAAGAGAAAGCAACATTAACATTTTTGTTCACCAGGTGAGATTTGAGAACTAGTTTACTATTGTTAGGTCCATAAACTGAAAATTATAAATTTCAACCTAAACAATTTCGCCAAAGAAGCAATTAAATGTGTAGTTATTTTTTATCAAAATATAGCCCCCCCCCAAGTTACTATTCTAATTCACATATATTTTTGCATGGTATCTCCAATTTTCATTTGAAGTTTGAATTCTGTAATAAATGATAAAAATATTATAGAATTAATTTAAGATATTAGTAACTCATTTCTGGAGATGAAAACTAGAGAAATATGTAGAACTGAAAGCTATGGATGCAGACAATACAGTACAGTTCTAATATTAATAGGTTATAATAAAATAGTTTATAAAAATGGAAGTGTTAATGGGTAGCATGCCTATGGAGTCATATGTTGCAAAATATTTTTTTAATGGAACTGCATAAACTTTTACTATGTACATCTATTTTTTGAAATAGTTGATGTATTTTATAACCTTTCATCATCCCCAAAATATTGGTGAATATGATTGCATGCTAAGCTTAATGCAGAAACTTGAAGATAAAATAAGAATGAAACAGATACGTTCCTTAGGAAGACAAGCTTATTCTTGGGGTCATGTCCTCTCAGGTTGAGGAGAGATAGGACTACTGAATACTGGGGCTTCCCTCATAGCTCAGTTGGTAAAGAATCCACCTGCAAAGCAGGAGATCCCGGTTTGATCCTGGGTCAGGAAGATCCCCTGGAGGAGGGAAAGGTTACTCACTCCAGTATTCTGGCCTGGAGAATCCCATGGACTGTAGAGTCCATGGGGTTGCAAAGAGTCAGACGTGACTTTCACTTTCACTTTTCACCTTCACTGAATACTGGTCCTAGTTCACTGCACCAAGATTCTCCCCAGCCCCTTGTAAACCTTGTAAACCTGAGAGGATTCAGATTCAGTAACGATCAAATAAATTGCAAATATATACCTTTATATTTCTTTGCAGAAAGCATACAGGTAATGAATATATAACTTAGCCAGCCCTGATGTAGCCCAATTAAAGTACACCTGCATGTAAAAAATAAAACTTAACTTACATATATAAGAATTAAAGTACAGTTTAACATGTTAAATATAATGTCTCAGAGTAGACATATGTTTTTGTTTTGAACATGAGTTATATTAAACTACAGTTTCTTCAGACTTACTTCAGAGGAAGCTGCATCTGAAGAGCGGATACTGAATGATTTTACTGTGACTTTGTCTTCTTTGCCTTCATCCATCCATGTACTTGATGCCTGCCTTGAAAGCATAAGTTACCCACCAGATAAATAGACATATCAACTGTCTTTCATTTCATAAAACATGTAAAGCCCCTTTCTACTGAGGCATATTCCCTCTTCTACTGATATAAAGCTTATTATTCTAGGATATTTTGTTTGGAATAAAATATTAAACAAAGAACAGGAGATGGAGCTGCAAAATTACAGTTTAAAAAATGATTCCACACTACCCCATTAGAGGTAGTAATTAGAGACTCACAATGATTCATTTTCTGATAATTTTTTTTTTAAATAAAATCCTATTGTTTGAGGTCATAGAAAGATCACGTATATGCTTAATTACTAAACTATTTAATGTGGCACTGCTGCAGAGAGGCATAAAGTATATTTTAAAAATCTATAATTTAAAATACATTTTAGGAACTATTGCCACACAATTAATTTGTAAGATTTTTCCTTTTTTTTTCCCCAGTGTATTTTAAGGCTTCAATCACTTAGCATGAAAACTTCGGTGAACAATAGTATTTAAACCAAAGTGCCATTTTGTCAACCTTATGCAAGAATTTAAAGACTCAGCTGGGCTGACTGCCTAATCATTACAAAATCTTCTTCTTTTTTTTTTCCAAAGACCTTTAGGGAAAACTTATTCTCTAGTCCACAATTAAACACATTGGCTGATTATGTTTTATTATAATCACTCTCTGTACTAAAAAAAATTAAGTATCAGTATACAAAATTAATTTTTTCAAATGAAAACAGCCATATAAAAGTTTGATAGATTTTAAAATGTGTCGCTTGACTCTATATCACTTTATATGTATATATTTCATCATATATATTAGAATCTTCCTGATAAGAACCAACTGATATACACTGTGATGTATTTTGAAAACATTTAGGATATTTCAAGAAATTACATGACCCAGGAACTGTTCCATAGTAAATAAATTTTTTTTCTACAATAAATTTTTTTTCTCAAGTATCTTAAGGAGATTTCCATATTCAGGGTAGTAAGAGACTCATATTTCTGAAAGTCCAGAGGTCCAATAAGATGTTGTAGCCATTCACAGTTTATTGTCCTCAAGTTCATAGACAGAAGTTAGATAACGGCATGGCATTCATATAATACTATTCTATGAAAACAAAAATTATTTAATCTGTAAAAATTAAAGAAATGTTGAACATTTATGTCAATCTCTCTTTAAAAATTCTATAAAATGAGAAGACACAAGGTTCCCTCTTTGTTCAGGTTAAATGCAAACAATAGCAACAACAACATATATATTCACTTATTTACCACATGTACAAACATACTTGCAGCATATATATGCATGTTTGTGCATGCTAATGAGAGGGTAACAGGCAGGAAGGCCAGGGGTCTCCAAATGGAGGAAAGAGGCTGCAAGTGCCAGACATTTTTATCTCTCTTAAGCAGCAGGAAGAAACAAACCAGCGATATGTTTTTCCTTCTCTATACAAATTTAAAAGAAGGTTTCTCTTAAAATGCTGTGTTGCCCTGACACCTGGTCTTACCTAAAGCTAACTACTCTCAAACCTTGAGTTAACCAATACATTTCTTGTTCTTATGGAAATGTTGTCTTAAGCTATGTTAATGTACCCCAGACTCTATCTTCAAGTTGGTTCTGCCAAATGGCCTAACTTACTTACTCAGGTATTGTTCCCCTAATCTATGTAAATGAAACTATTTCTTTGTATTCTGCCCTTCTACAAGATTCAAGTCAATTGTTTTATGGCCAGGGATGCCATTCTAAATTTTATGACACCCCTTTCTTTTCATTAACAGACTGTGAGTGACTATATAACATACAGCTAAAGACTAGGAGGGGAGTACTCTTTTGCCTCCTTCTGATGCCTATGTCAGAAGCTTTCTCTATCTCCTTTATACTTTAATAAAACTTTATTACACAAAAGCTCTGAGTGATCCAGCCTCGTCTCTGGCCCCGGATTGAATTCGTTTCCTCCGGAGGCCAAGAATCCCGCGTCTTATCATTCAGCAACAACCTTTCGCTAAGTCACTTCAGTTGTGTCTCATTCTATGTGACACTATGGGCTGTAGTTCGCCAGGTTCCTTTTTCCCTGGGATTCTCCAGGCAAGATGTATATACATATATACATGAATATACACATGTAAAATTCAATAACTTAAGAGGCGAGATAATGTAGGTTGCAGTTTAATGGAAACATACACAGTCTGAATACAAACATTATTAACTAGACTACAACTTTCTGTTAAATAAACACATATCTTTATCTTCATTTTCCCAACAATAATATGTAATATAATGTATTTGGTATATGTTCTATCACTTTTACGAAAAATACCTTGCAACAATTTACTCAGAAGATAAATTCAATGAGCAGGTAAGCTCATTAACAGTTTTAGATAGAAACTTGGTTATTTAAGAATCCAAATACCAGATTTTAATTTAAAAATTAAGTATTGTGATGGTTAACACTTTCCTCAAATCCAAATACTGATGGAAATTTTCCTAGAATGTGTGTGGGTGCATGTGCTCAGTCAATCAGTTGTGTCTAACTCTTTGCGAAACCATGAACTGCAGCATGCCAGGCTTCCCTGTCCTTCATTGTCTCCTGGAGTTTGCTCAAACTCATGTCCATTGAATCAGTGATGCCATCCAGCCATCTCATCCTCTGTCACCCCATTCTCCTCCTGCCCACAATCTTTCCCACAATCAGGGTCTTTTCCAATGAGTTGACACTTTGCATCAGGTGGCCAAAAAGTATTGGAGCTTCAGTTTCAGTATCAGGCCTGCCAATGAACATTCACGGTTGATTTTCTTTAAGGTTGATGGTTTTTATCTCCTGACTATCCAAGAGACTCTCAAGAGTCTTCTCCAACACCACAGTTGCAAAGCATCGATTCTTCGGCGCTCTACCTTCTTTATGGTCCAATTCTCACATTCATACATGACTACAGGAAAGACCATAGCTTTGACTATATGGACCTTTGTCCACAAAATGATGTATCTGCTTTTTTGTATGCTGTCAAGGTTGTCACAGCTTTTCTTTCAAGGAGCATGTGTCATTTAATTTCATGGCTGCAGTCATCGACTGTAGTGATTTTAGATCCCAAGAAAATAAAATCTGTCACTGTTTCCACTTTTTCCCCATCTATTTGCCATGAAGGGATGGAACAAGATGCCATGATCTTAGATTTTTTAATGTTGAGTTTTGAGCCAGCTTTTTTACTCTCCTCTTTCACCCTCATGTAAAGGTTCTTTATTCCTCTTTGCTTTCTGCCATTGGAGTGGTATCATCTGAATATCTGAGTTTGTTGATATTTCTCCCAGCAATTTTGATTCCATCATGTAAATCATCCAGTCTGGCATTTCACAAGATGTACTACACATGTAAGTTAAGTAATCACGGTGACAATATACAGCCGTGACATAATCCTTTCCCAATTTTGAACCAGTCCATTATGCCATATCTGGTTCTAACTGCTGCATCTTGACCTGCATGCAGGTTTCTCTAGAGATAGGTAAGGAGGTCTGGCATTACCATCTCTTTAAGAATTTTCCATATTTTACTGTGATCCACACAGTTAAAAATCTTAGTGTAGTCAATGAAGCAAAAGTAGACTTTTTTTCAATTCCCTTGCTTTTTCTATGATCCAACTGATGTTGGCAATTTGATCTCTAGTTCCTCTGTCTTTTCTAAATCCAGCTTGTATATTTGGAAATTCTAAGTTCATGTACTAGAAGAATGACTATGACATGCCTAGATACAAGAATTTTGAGCATTACCTTGCTAGCCTGTGAAATGAGAGTAATTGTACAGTAGTTTGAACATTCTTTGGCATTGCCTTTCTTTGGGATTGGAATAAAAACTGACCTTTCCAGTCCTGTGGCCACTGCTGAGTTTTCCAAATTTGCTGACATATTGAGTGCAGCACTTGGAAATAAAAATAATTGTATTATTTAGATGTATAAAAAATGGATCTTATAAACACATTGAGCAAATGCACCAAACACAAAGGAGAAGTAATTATTTGATTCTGTTAATAAAAGCTTTCACTCAAAGGAAATGGAAGTCATAATAATGTTACCATTACTGGGACAAAAGAAAGAAAAAGATAGTGCTAAGTCGTGTCTGACTCTTGCGACCCCATGAACTATAGCCTGCCAGGCTGTTCATGGGATTCTCCAGGCAAGAAAATTGGAGTGAGTAACCATTTCCTTCTTCAGTGGAGCTTTCCTACCCAAGAATTAAGCCCAGGTCTCTTTCATTACAGGCAGATGCTCTACCAACTGAGCTACACAGGAAGCCCAAAGAGCTAATATCAAAGGGGAACAAGGAACCCAATGTTTTTGCTTTGGTATTCTTGAACTAACTTTTTGGTAATTCCAGTGTTCCACTTGTGCAGTCCATGACCTTAGCTTAGTTCTGAAACCTTATCATTTCCTCAAATTTCACAAGCTTTGTCAGTGTAGTCTGGCTAATTCATGCTCTTGCAATAACACCACTTCAGTCCGAGATATTATTTTATCACAATGAGATGGCTGCAGTCGATTAATAGCCGATTTCAATCTTCTCTGCAAAACACAACAATCGTTTTCATCTTCTTAATGCCAGTTTTACACCAGTCTACATTTTATTACAAACTATGTGTCCATTATGTCCACTCATTTTCTACAGCTCAGTAGTGTACACCTTGATCCGCTGTGACTTTGCCAACCATTTTCTCTGCTCCTTGGTTTCCTCCTCTACCTGGGAAACACATCACAAGATATCCAGTTGGCTTACGTTCTCATCTCCCTTCAATGTTTTCTCAAATACCATCCTTTCAGTTTCTGTTTTCAAGACAGTTTTATCGGAGATGGCAAATTCCCTACCAAAATTCCCTACTTATTTTGTTTTTATAACAGCTATAACTTTTGATATAATGCAATATTTGTTGCATTCTTTGATGCTCAGTCATACTGAATTTTGAAATTAGATGATTTCAGAGATATGTCAGTGTTCATTTTTGATTATGTAGTTATCACCAGTGACACACATATTGTTAAGCCACTAAAAATGTGTTGAATGATTGGATTATATAGCTTGCCTTCTATAAAAATTTGTCACTTATAGTGTCTCTAAAGGTATATTAGGATAAAGTATATTCCATATGCTTTGAATGTGTGCTGGGTCTGTCAGTCATGTCTGTCTTTGGCGACGCTATGGACTGTAGCCTGCCATGCTCTTCTGTATATGGGATTCTCCAGCCAAGAATACTGAATACTGAAGTGGGTTGTCATTTCCTCTCCAAGGGATCTTCCCAACCTTGGGATGGAACCCACATCTCCTGCACATCCTTTCATCGGCAGGCAGATTGTTTTGACACTGAGTCACCTGGGAACCTCATGCTTTGGATCGCAGGTTTTAAATGTCCAACTCAAAATATTCATAATATGAAAACATTGGATTAAAAGGGTGAATTTCATTGTGTTCAAAGTTAAATAAGTTAGATAATACAGTGTTTCTCAAGCTTCTATATTGAAAGTGTGTCTAGTTATAATAACAATGTTCAAGGCAATTCTGATATCAGGAGTAATAAAGACTTTTATCATGCTTTTCCTTCATAAACATTTCTTAGGATTCATATATTACTAGGCAGTTTTTATTATCATTTATACATTCCAAGACAGTATTTTAAGCACAGCTTTTTTACATTATTCAGTCTCAATCAACAAGGAATTCCTACAGTCTCATTTTCTGTACACATACTCTCCTCAAGGCCCTTATAACTTCTTTATTCCTCAGGCTGTAGATAAATGGGTTCAGAAGAGGTGTAATAATGGTATAAAATACAGCTACTATCTTGTCCTCTTCCGGGGAATGCAAGGAGTGTGGCCTTGTATAGGTGGAGAGAGTGGTTACATAGAACAGGCTTGCCACAGTCAGGTGAGAGGAACAGGTGGAGAGAGCTTTTGTCTGCCCTTTTCCTGAACTCATCTGGAATACCACAGTAAGCACACAGGCATAGGAAGCTAAAATGGCCATGAAAGGTAACAACAGAATAATAAGTCCACTCAGGAGTATTGTATGTTCATACTGAGAAGTGTCCTGACACACCAGTGGCAACATGGATGGAACTTCACAGAAAAAGTGATTAATAAGCCGAGATCTACAGAAGGGGAGTTGAAATGCATACAATGTATGTATTAAAGAGTTGATAGAACAACTGGTCCATGCACATGTGACCATGAACCAACAGATCTTCTTGCTCATGAGTACAGGGTAATGTAAAGGGTGACAGATGGCTACATAGCGATCATAAGACATGAAACCAAGAAGAAGAGCTTCAGTTCCACCAAGGACCATGAACACAAATGCTTGAATCTCGCAACCTACAAATGTAATGGTCTTATTATTGGACAGAAAGTTAGTTGCCATTTTGGGCACAGTGGTGGAGATGTACATCATGTCGATGAAAGAGAGTTGACTGAGTAGGAAGTACATTGGAGTGTGGAGTCTGGTGTCCAATTGAATGAGAAGAATCAGCATGATATTCCCCATCAGAGCCACCGAAAACAGGATTGCAATGACAACAAAGAGTACGGTGTCCATTGGGCCATATTGGAAAAGACCAAGAAGTATAAAATCTGCTCTGACACTTTGATTTCCTGTTTTCATGACTTAAACAAAAATATAAAAGCAGACCATATCTGAGAATTCCATGTAAAATATTGACTTTCCTTAAGAGAAAAAGATGATGATTATAACATGCGAGAAGATGTTCTTGAATCACCTTAGGTAATATATCTTCCTTTAGTCAATACACTGAATCTGTGTTTATCAAACTATAGAGAATTAATAAACTATGAAATAAAAATACAGATTTCACATAATGTAAAGTTCAACATATTTTGATAATAAAACTAAGATAAAAGTTTAGGTGATTTGCCAAGATAAATTATTTTCTTCCTTTTAAAATATCTTCAAGGAGATACACTGAAGCTTTGTTTTCTTGTTATAAACATAGTCTTGTCTTCTACTCAATTCACCTACATAAGTAATAAAAAATTTAACCAACATAAAATTTGGTTAAATATACTCTAATGTTAAATGTCTATTGTGTTTCTGTGTTTTGAATTTATATT